>NC_047112.1:29379514-29525876 GCF_902500255.1 Thalassophryne amazonica | reverse complement strand
TTGTTATGTGTCGGACGCAGCTCGGAGAACCGACCAGCGTTTGAAGGACCCAGTATGAAATAAGCAGAGCACGGTACAAAGGCTAACTGAATTTAATACATAACAGTGATAATACAGAAAGGTGCGGTCTGGCGTGGTGCGCTCCCAGCAGCGCTAACGGTCCGGAGCCAGAAGCTGTTTCGGACCCAAGGACCCCGCCGACACCCCCCAGGTGGCCGCAACAACCGAGTCTGTGAAAGTGTGCTGACGAGCGTGAGACCTCACCCCCTCCTCTTTCACAGACTGTGCATCAAACCTGGACGTTTCTCAGCATCCGCTGCTGATGAGATGGCTCCCGAGACGACGATCTCACCCGTCTGGTCACAAGGTCGAGTCTCTGGCAAATACACACTGTGCACTCCAGTCTTAAATGCCAACATGCTCCAATCCATCCAGATGCACCTCAGCTGTGAGTCCTGACGAGTCGCAGGTGATCAGGGTGAGGTCCTGACAGCCTCAGCAACACAGCCACTCAGTCCCAAATGCACGCCACCTGGGAGGAAAACAAAAAGACAAACAAACCGGCAGCCAGGCCCCCCCAGCCATATAACAGTACCCCACCCTCACGGGAAGCCTCCCGGCGACCACACACACCTGGCCCAGGAGAAACACCCCCCCTCCAGGGACCATGGCTGGAAACCGCGTCTGCGTTCGTCCTCCAACAGACTGGTTGAACTGGCTGCATCTTTGCCCTTGTTTGACAGTCTCAGCACAGGTGTGGCCAGGAGTTCCTACACCTGTGCGGTCAGCCTTTAACCAAACATGTGTGATTAGTCAGAAAACAAAACAACCAAAACATCCCCCCCGCCCCAGGGGACCGTCCCATCAAACCCCAGGGAAGGGGAGAAAGGAAAAACAACCCAACCCAAGCCCACAAACAAAAACACTAAACCCCCCCCCCCCCCCCCCCAGAGGACCGTTCCATCAAACCCCAGGGAAGGGGAGAAAAGAAAAACAATCCAAATTTAAGCTCACAAACAAATACCAAAATACCCCCCCCCCTCCTCCCCCCCAAACGACACGTAGGGACCAACACCCCCCAGAGGGCCACCCGCCAGCTCCAGGAGTAATAACCACGGCCGAGGTCCCTCTGGGATCCAACGTCACCCACGGGGACCACCAGCGCCCCCCAGAGGACCACTCGTCAACCCCAGGAGACGCCTCCCCGCATGACTAATGGACCCAGCCCCGGCCGTCCACGGCTAGATGGACCCAACGCCCGTTCCCCCCCAGAGGACACCACAGTCAAACCCTGAGGGCGGAAACTGGGGGAGGGAAAACAAAAAAAAACCCACCCCCCCCCCCCCCCTCCCCTCCCGGGTGCAGAGGCTACCTGGGAAACGCCCAGCACAACCTAACTGCACCCCTCCAGCAATGCCAACACTACGGCACACCCGGCTGGAGTCAGAGGAGAAGAGAGGGCATAACAAAAAACAAAGAGAAAAAACAACCCAAAGACCACCCCATCACCCCCCAGGGGACCGTACCATCCAACCCTGGGGATGTGAAACAAAAAGAAACAAAGGAAAAAAAAAAAAAAACAGACCAACACACAGTTGTTTGGGTCCCTGTTCTCTTTGTGTTTTTTTGTTTTTTGCAAAGGCTACAGGGTCACACCCCCAGACAAATAGTGGACAACAAAAAAGAAAAGCCCACACAAAAACCAACTCAAAAAACACCCACACAAAATGAACTAACACAAAACAAATCAGTGAGTTATACCGTCAAGCTCAGCCAAATGGAACACACCTGTTCCTACTCAAGAGCTTGACGGTAACGTGATTCAGTCACCACAAGGGGGAACCAGAGTGCTAAAAATGAAAAAACCCCTTGGGCGACAGAAAAAAACAAACGAGCTGCTTTTGTGTGCGCAGCTGAGTGCAACACACAACCAAAATGTGCTCAACGAAATAACGCCGGAGCTGATACAACAGACGCAGTAGTTACCTTTCTCCGGGGAAACGGGGCTATGACTGTAACACAGGAAGCCCAGCGACCCGTGCTAACAGAGCTCCGCCGTGCGCGTGAAGCCATTACAAACGCACTCTTGCAGCTCCCGTTTACACCTCTTATCCGGTCGGAGTGTGACGCAAAGCCGTCGCCAGTCACACTCCACCACGACCCACGGATAAGGCACAACACAGGAACACGGCTGCAAGAGAGCACAAATTAGCATCCAGTAATGGGTTTCAAACACGCACCTTCCGGGCGGAGAGCCCCGCAACTGATCCGGATAACCACTGAACGTCTGCTGCCGCCTTCCCGGCGCGTTACCGTCTCTGCTACCGCTGGGTCCGTGATGTTTGGCCAGAGACTACTGTTATGTGTCGGACGCAGCTCGGAGAACCGACCAGCGTTTGAAGGACCCAGTATGAAATAAGCAGAGCACGGTACAAAGGCTAACTGAATTTAATACATAACAGTGATAATACAGAAAGGTGCGGTCTGGCGTGGTGCGCTCCCAGCAGCGCTAACGGTCCGGAGCCAGAAGCTGTTTCGGACCCAAGGACCCCGCCGACACCCCCCAGGTGGCCGCAACAACCGAGTCTGTGAAAGTGTGCTGACGAGCGTGAGACCTCACCCCCTCCTCTTTCACAGACTGTGCATCAAACCTGGACGTTTCTCAGCATCCGCTGCTGATGAGATGGCTCCCGAGACGACGATCTCACCCGTCTGGTCACAAGGTCGAGTCTCTGGCAAATACACACTGTGCACTCCAGTCTTAAATGCCAACATGCTCCAATCCATCCAGATGCACCTCAGCTGTGAGTCCTGACGAGTCGCAGGTGATCAGGGTGAGGTCCTGACAGCCTCAGCAACACAGCCACTCAGTCCCAAATGCACGCCACCTGGGAGGAAAACAAAAAGACAAACAAACCGGCAGCCAGGCCCCCCCAGCCATATAACAAATATAGCACCTTCAACTGCACCACAGACTAAAACAGTTAAATGTGGTCTATTAAACATTAGGTCTCTCTCTTCTAAGTCCCTGTTGGTAAATGATATAATAATTGATCAACATATTGATTTATTCTGCCTAACAGAAACCTGGTTACAGCAGGATGAATATGTTAGTTTAAATGGGTCAACACCCCCGAGTCACACTAACTGTCAGAATGCTCGTAGCACGGGCCGGGGCGGAGGATTAGCAGCAATCTTCCATTCCAGCTTATTAATTAATCAAAAACCCAGACAGAGCTTTAATTCATTTGAAAGCTTGTCTCTTAGTCTTGTCCATCCAAATTGGAAGTCCCAAAAACCAGTTTTATTTGTTATTATCTATCGTCCACCTGGTCGTTACTGTGAGTTTCTCTGTGAATTTTCAGACCTTTTGTCTGACTTAGTGCTTAGCTCAGATAAGATAATTATAGTGGGCGATTTTAACATCCACACAGATGCTGAGAATGACAGCCTCAACACTGCATTTAATCTATTATTAGACTCTATTGGCTTTGCTCAAAAAGTAAATGAGTCCACCCACCACTTTAATCATATCTTAGATCTTGTTCTGACTTATGGTATGGAAATAGAAGACTTAACAGTATTCCCTGAAAACTCCCTTCTGTCTGATCATTTCTTAATAACATTTACATTTACTCTGATGGACTACCCAGCAGTGGGGAATAAGTTTCATTACACTAGAAGTCTTTCAGAAAGCGCTGTAACTAGGTTTAAGGATATGATTCCTTCTTTATGTTCTCTAATGCCATATACCAACACAGTGCAGAGTAGCTACCTGAACTCTGTAAGGGAGATAGAGTATCTCGTCAATAGTTTTACATCCTCATTGAAGACAACTTTGGATGCTGTAGCTCCTCTGAAAAAGAGAGCTTTAAATCAGAAGTGTCTGACTCCGTGGTATAACTCACAAACTCGTAGCTTAAAGCAGATAACCCGTAAGTTGGAGAGGAAATGGCGTCTCACTAATTTAGAAGATCTTCACTTAGCCTGGAAAAAGAGTCTGTTGCTCTATAAAAAAAAAGCCCTCCGTAAAGCTAGGACATCTTTCTACTCATCACTAATTGAAGAAAATAAGAACAACCCCAGGTTTCTTTTCAGCACTGTAGCCAGGCTGACAAAGAGTCAGAGCTCTATTGAGCTGAGTATTCCATTAACTTTAACTAGTAATGACTTCATGACTTTCTTTGCTAACAAAATTTTAACTATTAGAGAAAAAAATACTCATAACCATCCCAAAGACGTATCGTTATCTTTGGCTGCTTTCAGTGATGCTGGTATTTGGTTAGACTCTTTCTCTCAGATTGTTCTGTCTGAGTTATTTTCATTAGTTACTTCATCCAAACCATCAACATGTTTATTAGACCCCATTCCTACCAGGCTGCTCAAGGAAGCCCTACCATTATTTAATGCTTCGATCTTAAATATGATCAATCTGTCTTTGTTAGTTGGCTATATACCACAGGCTTTTAAGGTGGCAGTAATTAAACCATTACTTAAAAAGCCATCACTTGACCCAGCTATCTTAGCTAATTATAGGCCAATCTCCAACCTTCCTTTTCTCTCAAAAATTCTTGAAAGGGTAGTTGTAAAACAGCTAACTGATCATCTGCAGAGGAATGGTCTATTTGAAGAGTTTCAGTCAGGTTTTAGAATTCATCATAGTACAGAAACAGCATTAGTGAAGGTTACAAATGATCTTCTTATGGCCTCGGACAGTGGACTCATCTCTGTGCTTGTTCTGTTAGACCTCAGTGCTGCTTTTGATACTGTTGACCATAAAATTTTATTACAGAGATTAGAGCATGCCATAGGTATTAAAGGCACTGCGCTGTGGTGGTTTGAATCATATTTGTCTAATAGATTACAATTTGTTCATGTAAATGGGGAATCTTCTTCACAGACTAAAGTTAATTATGGAGTTCCACAAGGTTCTGTGCTAGGACCAATTTTATTCACTTTATACATGCTTCCCTTAGGCAGTATTATTAGACGGTATTGCTTAAATTTTCATTGTTACGCAGATGATACCCAGCTTTATCTATCCATGAAGCCAGAGGACACACACCAATTAGCTAAACTGCAGGATTGTCTTACAGACATAAAGACATGGATGACCTCTAATTTCCTGCTTTTAAACTCAGATAAAACTGAAGTTATTGTACTTGGCCCCACAAATCTTAGAAACATGGTGTCTAACCAGATCCTTACTCTGGATGGCATTACCCTGACCTCTAGTAATACTGTGAGAAATCTTGGAGTCATTTTTGATCAGGATATGTCATTCAAAGCGCATATTAAACAAATATGTAGGACTGCTTTTTTGCATTTACGCAATATCTCTAAAATCAGAAAGGTCTTGTCTCAGAGTGATGCTGAAAAACTAATTCATGCATTTATTTCCTCTAGGCTGGACTATTGTAATTCATTATTATCAGGTTGTCCTAAAAGTTCCCTAAAAAGCCTTCAGTTAATTCAAAATGCTGCAGCTAGAGTACTGACAGGGACTAGAAGGAGAGAGCATATCTCACCCATATTGGCCTCTCTTCATTGGCTTCCTGTTAATTCTAGAATAGAATTTAAAATTCTTCTTCTTACTTATAAGGTTTTGAATAATCAGGTCCCATCTTATCTTAGGGACCTCGTAGTACCATATCACCCCAATAGAGCGCTTCGCTCTCAGACTGCAGGCTTACTTGTAGTTCCTAGGGTTTGTAAGAGTAGAATGGGAGGCAGAGCCTTAAGCTTTCAGGCTCCTCTCCTGTGGAACCAGCTCCCAATTCAGATCAGGGAGACAGGCACCCTCTCTACTTTTAAGATTAGGCTTAAAACTTTCCTTTTTGCTAAAGCTTATAGTTAGGGCTGGATCAGGTGACCCTGAATCATCCCTTAGTTATGCTGCTATAGACGTAGACTGCTGGGGGGTTCCCATGATGCACTGTTTCTTTCTCTTTTTGCTCTGTATGCACCGCTCTGCATTTAATCATTAGTGATCGATCTCTGCTCCCCTCCACAGCATGTCTTTTTCCTGGTTCTCTCCCTCAGCCCCAACCAGTCCCAGCAGAAGACTGCCCCTCCCTGAGCCTGGTTCTGCTGGAGGTTTCTTCCTGTTAAAAGGGAGTTTTTCCTTCCCACTGTAGCCAAGTGCTTGCTCACAGGGGGTCGTTTTGACCGTTGGGGTTTTACATAATTATTGTATGGCCTTGCCTTACAATATAAAGCTCCTTGGGGCAACTGTTTGTTGTGATTTGGCTCTATATAAAAAAATTGATTGATTGATTGATATGCTGCTGACGGTGTTGACGAACTTGCTAACAGATGGTCCGGTCGTTAGCTGGTAAGCTTTCAATCTGTGTGGTTTTTTTTTCGATGCTGTTGAGATATTTATGGATTGCGTTTATGTCTGACTTGCTTTTCCGAATCGCATTTTTAGCTTCCTGGTTTGTAAAGAAAATACACGTTGTGGATGACTTGTCATGGAAACCAGTTTGATATGTGAAAATATCAGACCGGTAATCAGCCAATCAGAGCGCGTGTAGCATCACAGCCATATAATAATAAAAGATTATTAACTGAGCACGAGGTCTGTACGGGAAAATATCAGGCCGAGGTGTTGACAATACCCAGTACAGTAAAGGGTTACTGAACTTCATCCATACTTGGTGTTTCATCTGTGTTATTTATTTATTTATTTATTTATTTATTTAGTTTTGTTGCCATTATTAAAAACCTGCTGGCTGGCGGTTCTCTTAAGCCTGGTGGGCCGCCAGGCCTGTATTATTATTGGATTGACAGCAGCAGTGTGAGACCGTGACTCCTCAGCAGACTGGAAGTTGGTTAAATGTTGTGTTTGGAAACATCAGTGTCGTAACTCCTCTGTAGCCTCGTGTTCATCCTCTGCACACAGGAGGGCAAATGAAGAAATTACAGAGCTCGACAGAGGCAGACGACTTTATCTGGTGCCAGCTGCTCTGTGTGTGTATGCGTGTGTGCGTGTGTGGTTTTAAATAGCAGTTAGGCTGCAGAAGAAAGTGTGTATTAGAGGAAGGAAGAAATATGTGCTGACTTTACATAAAGCACTTGCACATAGCGGTCACCCTCTGAAAGGGGTCCTTGACCTCACTGTGCTGTTCGGCTGCATTGTGATTAAATCCTCTCTGTTAAGCAGCACTTTAATCTTCACACTAAAATATTACAGAAGGTTTTGCCCAACCTGTGCAGATGAGTCTTTCTGGGAAAGCTCAGAAAGTGCCCCTGGAATTCTAAACCAACAAGACCTGCATCTTTAAGGTTCATTTAATGCGAATAGCTGAGTTGTTTTGGATCATTCATCCAGACAGATGGGGATTAAACCACAGCTCCTGCTGCTGTTAGTGCGTTGTTATTACACACTAAGTGAGCTGATTACTTTGAATATAGATGTGAAAGGAGAACTGTGTTATTCCTGTGGGGCAGGTAATGTGATATCTTGTGAATGTGTGTGAAAGTCAACACTAATCCTTGTGCATCATCACTGCCTGTGTCCTCATCTTTGGATTGAGTAACAGCTAGTTGAAATGAATGTCCTCACACAGTTAGGCTGGCACACAAAGTCACATTTGTCGTATTCTCAAACTGTTTTCACATACTGAAGTTTGGCTACCCTTGGGTCTTTACACATTTTCTTATTATTATACAGTTGCCAAAAGCCCCAACACTTCCCAGCGCTTGCAAACACACATACAGACATCTCCAGTGGTGGGCACAGTTCCGTTAATCCGCTAATTAACGAAGCTAACTTTTTCGTTAGCGGATTAGCTTTTCAGCTAACTTTGAAAACCATCAGCTGACCACTTAGCATCCACTAAATTTAGTTCCACTAACTTTCAGTCTGCTAACATTTTTTTTTTGCTGGCATAGTGAATGGTCAAAAATGTTTGTAAACCCAAAAATCATACATGTTAGTTCCTGTCTGTTGCAGTGTTCTATGCATTTTGACGGGGGGGTGGGGGGGGGGGTGATTGAGGAGACTAATTTTCCCATAATGCCTTTTGGTGCGTGTCGGTTAATGCTCAAACCTTCAGAATTAGCGCATTACTGTAAAAGATATGTGCGATGTTTTAACTCTGTAAAAATGACAGAGTTGCCGTTAATGTAGATAAACTGTCCAAAATTAGTTTTGCTTATAAATGAAACCATGAGTGAAAGGTGCCTTGCTTTTGATGCCTCTTGCCACTGTCTGCGTATTTCACATTGTATCATAGTGGAGTGGAACAAGGATTTGTTACAGAAAACTGATGTTGACTTAACGCTCATAGATGCTTTCTGACAAAATGTATGTAAAATTTCACATTTTCTTTGTAAGAAATTTCTTGGGGGAGGTGATGGTCTAGTGGTTAAAGTGTTGGGCTTGAGACCAGACGATCCTTGGTTTAAATCCCAGCCTGACAAGCAAAGCAAGGTCCTTAGTGTAGTGAGCGCCTTGCATGGCAGCAGCCTCACATCGGGGTTAATGTGAGGCATTGATGTGTAAAGCCCTTTAAGCATCTGATGCAGATGGAAAAGCGCTATATAAATGCAGTCCATTTACCATTTACCATTTTTCTTCCCTCTTCCACTTCATCATGAAGGTATGTGTGGTCATGCAACAGACGTAAACTGCACCATGCACAGTCTCCCCAATCACACAGTCTCCTCTGCCCTGCATGTTCCCTGACTCTCTGTGCTCCACGTACTGCTAATTGACTAACACGGGCATTCTCAGCCACTCAAGAGGTAAGAAACACCAGACTTCAGTAATCAGATGTGGTTGGAACAGATACACATGGTCTGTGTTTCAGTTCAGGGGGTGCATCCTTCAAATGCAGATTTCTGCAAATGTCTGTGGCCCCTGAATTGGGACACAGCCTAGAAAACGTGGAGAGCAAGTTAACTTCAGGAACATGGTCCGTGACCTCTGTAGTAAGGGCTGCCCACACAGGCTTTGATTTTTTTTTTTTTTTTTTTTTGTAACTTTTATTAAATTTCCATTTTCAGGTAGAAATTTGTTTTGTGTAAAGGGCATAATTTTTCAGTTTAATATTGAAAGCCTGAGTGCTTCTTTTGAAATCTGATGTCGTTAAAAAAATTTTAAACATTTAAAAGCAAATACAAGAGATTTGCCAAACTCTTGCATGGCACTGTATGTTAATGCAGTAATATACAGCAGAATGCTGTGTTTCCCTCAGTATCAAAGCTGGCTATATACACTTAATCCTAACACCTCTTTGTATCGTGGTCTTGCAGAAAAGCTTGCTGAAGCTCAGAGGCGTTTTGCCACCTTGCAGAATGAACTGCAGTCCTCCTTGGATGCTCAGCGTGAGAGCAACGCTCCAAACGGCTTGCGAAGACGCAAAACGGTGTTCCATCTGTCGCAGGAGGAGCGCTGCAAACACAGAAACATCAAGGACCTGAAGCTAGCCTTCAGCGAATTCTACCTCAGCCTCATCCTGCTCCAGAACTACCAGGTTTCTGCACAAATAGACACTTCTTTCACACCATGTTCTACTGAATAATAATCACCAACATTCTCACAGTTTTTTGTGTGCATGTCAGATTTCGTGTTTCTGGCAGCAGTTTCTAAATAAATAAACCTGCCAATTTGATTATTTATTTTGCTGAAGCAACAGTGGCTTTGCTGTCATCCACAGAATCTGAACTTCACTGGTTTTCGTAAGATCCTGAAGAAGCATGACAAGATTCTGGATACTTCTCGTGGGGCCGATTGGCGCGTGGCTCACGTGGAGGTGGCACCTTTTTACACCTGCAAGAAGATCACACAGCTCATCTCGGAAGCAGAGGTGCATGATTGCAAGCGAGATGCATAATATATACGTGTTAGAAACCTTGTATATAAACACACATAGTGAAAATATCGCTCACAGTAACCGTGTTGTTTGTATGTACGTGTGTGTTTACGCACAGACCCTCGTGACCATAGAGCTGGAGGGAGGAGATCGTCAGAAAGCCATGAAGAGGCTGAGAGTACCTCCACTGGGAGCAGCACAGGTCAGAAGTACTACTGTTACCCTGTAGGTACTTATCACCAGCCCTGCAGGTTTTTATGACCGGCCTGGACTCTCTGGTGACGGTGGCAGAGAAGAACACACTGGACAAACTGCTGGACATTATGGACGATGCCTGTCACCCTCTGCACACCGTCATCAGTAACCAGAGGAGCCTCTTCAGCCACAGACTGCTCCTTCCCAAGTGCAGGACCAACAGACTGAAAAACTCTTTTGTCCCTCAGGTCATCAGACTGTACAACTCCTCACTCAGGGGGAGGAGGAGTAACAGGAGGACAGCGGACGGGAATAAGAATGAGAGGAACAGTAATAGCCAGTAAAAAAGTATTAACAAGTATGTCTGGTATTGATATTGTGTATTTGTATTTATATTTATATTTGCAAACTGTTTTTCTTTTTTCACTTTTGATACTCTGTGTCCTTCTTACCCTGTCCTTCTTACCCTGTGTGGAACCTCAATTTCCCTGAGGGAGTCTTCCCAAGGGATCAATAAAGTTCTATCTAATCTAATCTTTAGACGCAGAAACCAAAATAGTAGACGGAGGTGACACCGCAACACCTGTATTGTGGTGGTGCTGGCATTGCAACAGTGCAACAGAGGGAAATTAACAAAAAAGTCTCAAGTTTCTAAGTCAAAGCAGAAGTCCGCCAGTGCTTTCCCCCGGATTCTGCAGCTTGAAGATGACGACTCTCCCTGTGACTCCAGTCTGACATAGGTTTACTTCCTCAGTCAAGACTGGGACAATGCAGATGAACAGTCTTGTCAATGACCAAGAATTGAATTCAGTTCGACATTTTGGGGACTCAAATCCTGATCACACTGGGCTACCGCCTTTACGTAAGCACAGAACTACAATATTGTGTATATAACAACAACCTTGTGATCAGTCAAATTAATTGTGATGCTTTTTGTGTGGATCATTAAACTCAGTGGAGCCAGAAAATGAGCTGTGATGGTGCGAGACAAACTTTTATGATATGGGGCATTCAAAAGCAGAATAAACAACTCAACAAAAGAAGGGATCCTTAATCGTTATCTCTGTCATGATGTCACTGGGCACAAGAGAAAACCTTAAAATTGATATATTTGTAATTTCACTGAGTTGATGGGAAAAAGATTTCGCCTGCCCCCAAACGCCATCTTGTTTGGGGGCGGGCACTAAAGGGGTAAAATATGACACATATGATGTAATTTCTCTACATCCAGGGACAGAAACATGGCACTTTCTCTGAGATTTTGGGCAAATTACATGCAAACAAGTGACGTGTTGCAATTTGTTTATGACCCGGAGGTCAAACGTGTCAAGGCGGTTTTGCAGGCAAGCGAACACAACTACTCTGGTTAGCTGTGTAGGCTAACACTTACGGACACAACGTCTCCCATTTGTCTCGTCTTCCCTTCTCCACTGAGAAACAAAAAAACTCCACTTGGTGATTGCAGCCGAAAACAAAACAGTACACCATTTTCTCGTGTGAAGTTATGCTGTGTATATGTTGCGCAACGGGAGCGGCTGTCCCCATAAGTGGTGAATTCCCATGATATCACACAGGGTTCAAATGAGAATGCGCTGCCCTATTGAACTCACATAACTGAAGCTGATTGTGTTCTCTTCTGCCTGCTTCAGCCTGCTTTAGCCTGGACCACCTTCCGTGTGGGTCTCTACTGTGGCGTCTTTATCATTCTTGCTGTCGCCTTTATAATCACCGGTAAGTCACCAAGAACATTTGAATTTATTCTTTCACTTTTCATGTTCCAGACCTTAACACTTTGTTCTTTTGAAGTAAAGTTGCCAACTTTGTTCTCAGTAAAACTTTACTGGTAAATTCTCTGTGGCTTCTTCAGGTGCTGTGTTCATCCACAACGAGAACGTGTGGCCTCTGGTGCGCATTTATCGGGGTGGTTTCCTGCTGATCCAGTTCCTCTTCTTGTTGGGCATTAACACATATGGATGGAGACAGGCCGGGGTCAACCATGTCCTCATCTTTGAGATCAATCCTCGAAACAACCTCTCACACCAACACCTGTTTGAGGTCAGCGTAACACACACTGTACACAAAGGTTCAAACAGCTTTTTCAGATTTTTAAATCGTGCAGTGTGAAAGTGAAAGTGAACAAGATAATTTAGTCAGAAACATCAGCAGCAAATGCATAGTATCTAATGGTGTGTATTTTCTTTGTACTCAGTGGCTTTTTTGCTGATAATTTTTTCGATGAACATCATATTGATTGTTTGTCTTTCCCGTCATGGCGCTGCAGATTGCTGGTTTCTTGGGTGTGCTGTGGTGTCTCAGCATCCTGTCCTGTCTCTACTCTGAGCACACCTACCTCCCCATGCAGATCCACCCGCTCGTCCTGTATGGCTTCATGGTGCTTTTCCTTATCAACCCCTTCAAGACCTGCTACTACAAATCACGCTTCTGGCTCCTCAAGCTGCTGGTCAGTCAACTCATCCTATACTGTATAAGAGTTAATTCCCTTCTCCACATACAGTACGTACCATTAGTAGGGTTGGGTATCGAGAACCGGTTCTTTTCGGGTATCATTAAGAAATGATTTGATCCACTGATATCAATAGTCTTTTTGCTTAACGATTCCCTTATCGGTCCTTCAGAGCACCGTAGTTTTTGAGGGTGTTTGTCAGGAAAATGATCATTCCTCTACGTTGATTACAGACCCTGCAGTGGCTCTGTAATCAACCATTTCTGCAGCGCGACACCACTTTGAAGTGTGAACCAATGAAGCAATGCTTCGATCCACTGGCTCGTTGGTTCTTTGATTCACTGCTCTTCAGAAGCGACAAGTCCGCTTCTTAACCCCTCTCAAAGCCATTAAAAAATGTCAATCGTGAGTCACTTTTGTGTGGATTAAAGTTACTAACTGGGACTCTTGTCTTGTTGCAGTCAAGAAAATAGAATCGTCCTCCGTTCCGTTGGCACAGCTCCAAAAGCTGCGCGGCTCTCTGCCGAGACAGAGTCTGGTCGGAATTAATAACTTCGAAACAAATTGGCGCTTTAAATAAAATGACACCTCTTTCCAAACGCTGTAATACAGACAATAAACTACAATTGACTAAAAAGTTTTTTCCTCCCAAAATGAGACGTCCTGCGTTCTTTATGAATTACATCCTAACGTGCAACACAGCGAGCTGTAAGAGCTCAGCTCAGATGTATGGAAAGACATGCATGCCAATAATGTCTGAAAGGAAATGCTTTTGACAAAAACTACAGATTTTGTTTATTTCTATTTATGTCCAGAGATCAAGGATCCACCATGTAGAATTTATTAATGTCCAGAGTTTAAGGATCCAATGACCAGTTTCACATTTATTTACTTTAAGACTCAATAAAATGTTGTTGACATAGAAAACCTGTAAAGCCTACTTTTAGTACACAGAAAATTCACAAGCGGTATCGATAAGGGAATCAATAAGGAATCAGATTGATAAGCGGAATCGATAATGGTATCGATATCGATAAAATCTTATCAATACCCATCCCTACCCATTAGGTTTTGGTTGGCTTCCCGATAGAAAACATTGCAAAAATGCAAACTCACGTCATAATCACCAACTCTGCCACAATCCACCTGCAAGCATGCATGGTCATCCTGCAGCGTGCTGCCCACCATCTGGAGTGTCGCGATCATTGGGATGATCGGGAACAAAATTTTGGTAAAATATCGATGCTGATAGAAAACATTGGGAACCCAACCAAGTTACTGGCAAGCTTGTGTAACTTGACCCTGGGGAACCATGCTGCAACTTGACGGCATTAGATTTGTACCAAACACTAATGCAGATCTGTACCCGATCCATTATCCTAAAGTTCACCAAGGCAGTGTGGCAAGCAGGCAGCAAAATATTCCGACCCCTGAATAAGTGTCACCAGTGGAAAGGTAGCTGCCACTTTCAGCGGCCTCGGATGCCGTTTGCTTCCTGATTGGTATCTGGAGCCCACAAGAAGCTGACCGGAACATGTGGACACTAGGCGTTACCTTTTGATCTAAACCGAATTTTGAGCCAACATGACAGAGTTCATTCATGATGACTAAACAGAGATAAATGTTATCCAGAAGTTTGTAACACTTCTGAGGTGTGGCTGCTGCTTGGCTATTAGAGGTGTAAGAATTCACAGATATAAATCAGATCAGCAAGTTTGGTAATCCACATCAGTATTTGGATCGATATAAATACATTATGAACTGCTTAATAGACCAATGTTAATGCTATGAATACGTTAAGTAAAGCTCTTATACATCTTCAGACTCTCACAAGACTTTTGTGAGACTCACACAACAGGCTTGAACAAAATAAACCGCACATTGAGGAGTTCAAACACTGATAAATAAATAAAAACCACATATAGATTTCATCACATGTAAGTTTATGCTATGCTAATAGGCAAAAAAAAAAAAAAAAAGGACTGGCTTCTTCTTCTGGGCTTTTTCTATGGTGCTCTTTCTGCTACTGTGTGTTGTACTGCCCCCAGTGGGGAACAGAAGCAGTGGCAATGTTCTACAGCACTGCAGTAAAAGCCTGATGAAGATCCCTAGCCAGTTATGAAATATGTATTTGAGGCAGGGAATACCACTTCTGTCTTATTCTGATTTATCATGGAAGATAAATGTCTGCATTAAACAAAGAATGTTATCACATGACATTGTATCACAGCAAAATTAATCATTCCATAATAAAAAGTACTGTATTGTAGTCCATGTATCCACACCAAAATCACCAAGTTCCCTTTGGCAAAGACCTTCATCTCTGACGGGAGCATGAAAAAAAAATGTGAGACTGGGCTGGCGTGTGAATGGGTGAATGTGAGACATTGTTGTACGGCATAAATGTAGAATAATTGTTTGTTGCAAAAGTGTGAACTACGATAGCCAGTTGTATAAATTATTTGTATGTAGAAAACAAACAATGAAAATTAACACTGTAACTAAGCAACATTTATTTATTTCACACCTTTGAAGAGCAGAGGTGACAAGTGCTTCACCATCAGAAAACAAAGGTATTTTGAAAGTGATACATTTAATGCACAGTAAAGGTCAAATGAAATCAGCAAAGTGAGGCTGAACGTGTGGCACTTGAGCTTATGTTAGGGATCCACAGTGCCCAATAATATTACATCCTACATGAGAATGTCTCACAGTTTAGGAGCCACAGCTTCAAAAGTACATTCTGTTTGAGTTTTCAGTCTGGAGTGGCCCTGGCCTAAAGAATGATCATGCAGAGCTATAAAAATGATCACCAAACTATAAAGTGTGACCTTTATGGGTGGCCTGATGTCACACTAGTCCTTCTGTAGAGTCTTATACAACCCCTGGCAATAATTATGGAATCACCGGCCTCGGAGGATGTTCATTCAGTTGTTTAATTTTGTAGAAAAAAAGCAGATCACAGACATGACACAAAACTAAAGTCATAATGGCAAATTTCTGGCTTTAAGAAACACTATAAGAAATCAGGAAAAATAATTCTGGCAGTCAGTAACGGTTACTTTTTTAGACCAAGCAGAGGGAAAAAAATATGGACTCACTCAATTCTGAGGAATAAATTATGGAATCACCCTGTAAATTTTCATCCCCAAAACTAACACCTGCATCAAATCAGATCTGCTCGTTAGTCTGCATCTAAAAAGGAGTGATCACACCTTGGAGAGCTGTTGCACCAAGTGGACTGACATGAATCATGGCTCCAACACGAGAGATGTCAATTGAAACAAAGGAGAGGATTATCAAACTCTTAAAAGAGGGTAAATCATCATGCAATGTTGAAAAAGATGTTGGTTGTTCACAGTCAGCTGTGTCTAAACTCTGGACCAAATACAAACAACATGGGAAGGTTGTTAAAGGCAAACATACTGGTAGACCAAGGAAGACATCAAAGCGTCAAGACAGAAAACTTAAAGCAATATGTCTCAAAAATCGAAAATGCACAACAAAACAAATGAGGAACGAATGGGAGGAAACTGGAGTCAACGTCTGTGACCGAACTGTAAGAAACCGCCTAAAGGAAACGGGATTTACATACAGAAAAGCTAAACGAAAGCCATCATTAACACCTAAACAGAAAAAAAACAAGGTTACAATGGACTAAGGAAAAGCAATCGTGGACTGTGGATGACTGGATGAAAGTCATATTCAGTGATGAATCTCGAATCTGCATTGGGCAAGGTGATGATGCTGGAACTTTTGTTTGGTGCTGTTCCAATGAGATTTATAAATATGACTGCCTGAAGACAACATGTAAATTTCCACGGTCATTGATGATAAGGGGCTGCATGTCAGGTAAAGGCACTGGGGAGATGGCTGTCATTACATCATCAATAAATGCACAAGTTTACGTTGATATTTTGGACACTTTTCTTATCCCATCAATTGAAAGGATGTTTGGGGATGATGAAATCATTTTTTCAAGATGATAATGCATCTTGCCATAGAGCAAAAACTGTGAAAACATTCCTTGCAAAAAGACACATAGGGTCAATGTCATGGACTGCAAATAGTCCGGATCTTAATCCAATTGAAAATCTTTGGTGGAAGTTGAAGAAAATGGTCCATGACAAGGCTCCAACCTGCAAAGCTGATTTGGCAACAGCAATCAGAGAAAGTTGGAGCCAGATTGATGAAGAGTACTGTTTGTCACTCATTAAGTCCATGCCTCAGAGACTGCAAGCCAGAGGTGGTGCAACAAAATACTAGTGATGTGTTGGAGCGTTCTTTTGTTTTTCATGATTCCATACTTATTTCCTCAGAATTGAGTGATTCCATATTTTTTTCCCTCTGCTTGGTCTAAAAAGTAACCGTTACTGACTGCCACATATTTTTTTTTCCCCTGATTTCTTATAGTGTTTCTTAAAGCCAGAAAGTTGCCATTTGAAATGACTTTAGTTTTGTATCATGTCTGTGATCTGCTTTTTTTCTACAAAATTAAACAACTGAATGAACATCCTCCGAGGCTGGTGATTCCATCATTTTTGCCAGGGGTTGTAAAAAGCCTTGCAGTAGCATTATGGACTGTTTGTAGAGATCCACAAATGAAGCACTGAATCAGAACAACATTGAACAATCTAATTTAATGGAGGTGACATAAATGCATGTATGCTCATTTCCATGTCAGATTGTGATCCAATGTGCTGGAGGCAAGCGATGTTCTGTAACTAGAAATCAAACAAGAACAAATAAGCCAACTGGCATGACTATCTGTGTCAAGGTCGATCAAATATGACACCTAGATTTTTGAAAGTTGAATGAATTATAGATGAAAGAGAGGGAGTTTCTCAGTAATATGAGGCCAAAGCTGACTGAAGTACAAATAATATCTGTTAGCTCTTCACTAAATTGTATTATGTGATCAGATATACACATTTTTTGCAGACAGTGATATTACAAAGGAAGAGCATGTGGTGGAGGTGGGTGCAACACACCCTTATTTCAGGCCAGGTGTGCACAGCTGTCAGGGATCTATGGGTCAAATACCCTGAAGATCTGATCTGATTGTTGTGACTGTGAAATACAAGTGTTCTACACTACATGCAAATGGTTGGATTTACCATGTTCATTATTCATGATGTAATGATGATGTTCAGGAAAGCAGAAGGAGAAATAGATTGCATAAAAGAATTGATAGTCAGAGAGAGGAAGAAAGTAGACAGGAGTACAAGGAGATGTGGCATAAGATGGAAAGAGAAGTGGCAAAAGCTCAGGAAAAGTCCTGTAGTGAGCTGTACATTTAATTTAACCAGGTTAGTCCCATTGAGATCCAGATCTCTTTTGCAAGAGAGACCTGGGCAATTACAAAGTTTCCAATTCACCTAAACTACATGTCATTAAATGTGGGAGGAAACCCACGCAAACACGGGGAGAACATGCAAACTCCACACAGAACAGCCACAGGTGGGAATCGACCCCATGACCTTCTTGCTGTGAGGCAACAGTGCTAACCACTAATCCACCGTGCTGCCCATGAATGTAGACACTAAGGAAAAGAGAAAAGGACTTTTACCAATTGGCGAGGCACAGGGACCAAGCTGGAAAGGATGTGCAACAGGTTAGGGTGATAAAGGATGTAGATGGTAATGTGCTAACAAGCAAGGAGAGTGTGTTGAAAAGGTGGAGGGAATAATTTGAGGAGCTGATGAATGAAGAAAATGAGAGAGAGAAAATGCTGGATGATGTTCAGAGAGTAAATCGAGAAATGGATTAGTAAGGATGAAGTGAGGACAGCTATGAAGAGGGATAAGAGTGGAAAGGCAGTTGGTCCATATGACATTCCAGTGGAGGCAGTGAAATGTTTAAGAGAGATTACAGTGGAGTTTTGAACCAGACTGTTTAATAAAATCTTGGAAACTGAGAGGATGCCTGAGGTGTGAAGAAGAAGTGTGCTGGTTCCAATTTTTAAGAACAAGGGTGATGTGCAGAACTACCGTAACTAGAGAGGCATGAAGTTGATTAGCCACAGCATGTAGAGTAGTAGAAGATAAGTTCAAAAACAGGTGAAAACTGTGAGCAGCATTATGGTTTCATGCTGAGAGTGCTGATGGAGAAGTAGAGAGAAGGCGAGAGGAAAGATTGAGATGGTTTGGACATGTGCAGAGGAGGGACCCAGGGTATATAGGGAGAAGGAAGCTGAGGATGGAGCCACCAGGCAGGAGGAGAAGAGGGAGATCAAAGAGGAGCTTTATGGCTGTGCTGAGGGAGGACATACAGGTGGTTGGTGTGACAGAGGAAGATGCAGTGGACAGTTCTTGCTAACAAAACAGCTTTTGCCTGTATTACCATTTGCTGATATGACTGATTATTAAAGCTGATTTAGCGATAAAAACATAATTAAAAATCAACAAATTACTGAAAATAGATATATAGGTCTATATCAAGCAGAGAAACTGTTTTAAAACATGTTTCACTTTTAAAAAACAAACAAAAATCCTTAATTGCAAATTCCTCTAAGCTATACCATATATACTGTAGTAGCAACTATGGTAACCTTATCCATTTGTCATTGCAGAGCTGCAGGTTACAGTGAGTAATCAAGATAATACATATTCACGAAGAACAGAGAGCTATTTCTGGTTAACGTAGCATAGCTTAAAATCATTATCATTAAGCTCTCTCTTGTACCTTGAATAGTCAAACACAAGATTGTAACTATGTAACCCAAACAGTTTGGCAATGACGGCGATAAAAACAAAGTAGAAGAGTTGTGTGTTTGTCAAGGATAACGTGGACAGAATTCTTCGGATGCCATTGCCGCCGCCCTGCACGCCTCCCTCTCCCACCTGGAAAATAAAGACTCTTACATCAGAGTACTTTTCATTGACTACAGCTCTGCTTTCAACACGGTCATCCCTCACAAACTCACCTACAAATTGTCTGCCCTTGGACTCCACCCCACCCTCTGTGACTGGCTTCTGGACTTTCTGACTGGCAGACCACAGTCTGTCAAGATTGGGAATAAGACCTCAGCCAGCATCACCACCAACATCGGTACCCCGCAGGGCTGCGTCCTCAGCCCTATTCTCTACACCCTCTTCACCTACGACTGTGCCGCCTCTCACCCCGACAACACCATCATAAAGTTTGCTGACGACACTGCTGTGATTGGACGCATCACCGGCGGAGACGAAGCAGCTTACAGTAGGGAGGTGGAAGGCCTGGTGACATGGTGTGGAGTCAACAACCTCACCCTGAACACAGATAAAACCAAGGAAATGATAGTGGACATGAGGAGGGAGAGGGAACCTCATCAGCCACTGTCTATCCAAGGCCGCAAGGTGGAGAGAGTGAGCAGCTTTAAATATCTGGGGGTCCACATCAGTAGTGACCTCACTTGGACACTTAACACCACACAGGTGGTAAAGAAGGCTCAGCAGCGGCTGTACTTCCTGAGGAGGCTGAGGAAATTTGGCATGTCACCCAAGATTCTCAGCAACTTCTACAGCTGCATCATTGAGTCCATTCTCACCACCTCGATTACTGCGTGGTATGGCAGCTCAACGGTGAATGACCGCAAACGCCTGCAGAAAGTAGTGAAGACCGCATCAAAGATCACGAGGACGCCACTACCATCTCTGCAGAGCATCTACCATCGGAGAGTCCACAATAGAGCTGCCACCATCATAAAAGACCCTACACATCCCCAATACGGACTGTTCACACTGCTGCCTTCAGGACGGAGGTTCAGGAGTGTGAAATGCAAAACCACCCGCTTCAAAAACTCTTTCTACCCCACTGCCATCAGACTGCTGAATGCTGCTAAGGACTGAGCAGACCCCCTGGGGTCACTTCACACTGTTACTGCACCTTACTGTTACTTTACTGTTAACTGTTAATACTTGAATCTTGCTATTTGCACATTATTTCATTTCACTTCATACTGTAACTGCACCTTTATTGTTACTTTACTTTTTAATGCTTAATGCTTTTAATGCTTTTTTTTTTTTTTTAATGCCTATTTTGACTATTATTATAGACACCCGGTGAGAGCAGCAAAGAAGAGAATTTCATTGCACAGGGAAATACGTTTCTTACTGTACATATGACAATAAACCTTTTGAACCTTTGAACCTTGATCCAGAACCAGTGGTGGGCACAGCTAACCAAAAAGTTAACTTCCATAACCATTAATCCGATAACTGAAAAGTTATCTTATATGACGCTAAACTGATAAACTGCTAAAAACTGTATCTTTATTACAGATAACTGATCACTTTTAGTATTGATTTGGATGCGGCAACATCAGATTACACCGTCGGCTTCTGATAAACCAGTTTCACTTTCACTTTTCGCTGGTGGGTAAATTCAGGGATCACAAACACATAAGAATGCACGAAAAATGAATGAATAATAAAATAAAACCCCAAACACTGTTATCATCTTTCAAAAGCAGTAAAACATAGTATTAGAAGTACAAACTAAAAAGCTGCTACTTTTTTTCCACACGGTTTGAACCCTGTGGCTTAAACAACCAAAATACATCCATTAATGCATTGACTGGCAGAGTGAAAGACACATAGTAAATATAAATTCTGACCTGTTAGTTTCAGTGGGGTCCATCTGAAGAAATAATCCACATAAAGTGTCCTTTTTTAATCCAAAACAGTCTAAATGTGAAGAAAAGTCTCTCTGTACACAGCTGCGCCGTGAGAGCTCCTCTCCCCCACCGAGTCTTGGTGATTAAATTATAGCCACAAAGAAATAAAATAAAATAATTTTAAAATTAGTCTGTTTTGTTTTTGTGTCAAGCGGACGATAACACTCACTATAACGTCCAAAGTGAACCTGAACTACACTATCCACAATGCTCCCTGCGTCGACCGGCCAATCACGTTTTGCGCTTAATGATGACATCATCAGCAAGCGACAGGCAGCCAGTCTGCTACAAACACACAACAGACGGACTAAAATGTTTGATTTTAGGGTTTGGAAATGTTTTTGACCGTTAAAGTTTGCTCACTTTCACAGCAAAAAAAAATGTTATCAGACTGAAAGTTATCGGAACTAAATTATCGGAAGATAATTGGTCCGATGATGGATTTAAAACTTATTTGAAAAGCTAATGTGCTATCAAAAACATTAGCTTTGATCATTATCTGTTATCGGATTAGCTGAGCTGTGGCCACCACTGTCCAGAACCATATGTTGTGGTATCACTTAAATGCAAATAATTAATTTGCATGATTGTAAGATTAAAGCAATATAAAATATGTTTGTGTGAACTTTGCAGTATTTTTCCTGCTGTATTATGATGCATGTACGTTTCCTGTATGTGTTCATGTGCTTCTGTGCCTCCTTCTGTACATGTACAATTCAGATTACAAAATTCTCCTTTGTTTGTGCTTTGAGGAATCATAGCTGCAGGATTGAGACAGAGTAAGGAGTGAGAGAGAGAAAGAGATGAGAAGGAGGGCAAAGGGTTGAGATATACTAGAATGCAGCCTCATCTTGTGGGAGGTGAAGGCTGTGACTGTGCAATCATTACAGGCATAGATCTATCAGTATGCCCCTGCCCTCAGCTTTTTACTCCCTCCTCCGCCTCTTCACAATTCAACACTCCCCTCACTTTCCCACCTAGTTCTCTTGTCATTACCATCACGGCTTCCCATAATCCTCAGCAGCATTCAGTCAGCCCCCCTCTTACACACACAGCTTGACTCCCTAATCAGCCTCAGTTTTGACTGGTCCCCAGGAACCATGACAACCTGCAGCATTTGTCCAGATATAAGGTATTTTGCATGATTGCCAGACATGAATTTGCATAGAATGAGAGATGACTCATTAAGGACATTTCACCAGAAATTATAATGTGTGACTGGAGCAAAAGGTTGATTTTTCTTTTTTAGCTTGTGTCCGAGCCAGGTGTTATCTGACCAAGATCTCATTACAGGACAAACCGCAGAGACGGCACCTAGATTATTAGTGTTTGCTCTAGAAATGAAAACCTCAGCACATCAGTGCGGTGGGCTTTAGCCTTGAGACATCCATATAGAGCAGATATGGGTCAGTCAATACAAACTTTGATTGGCAGGTTAAAAAAATACAGTGTGTAATGGACTGATACGTGTTAAAGAAAAATAAGTAAGATCAATATTCTTTGACATTTGTAGCACGGGCTGGGTGGAGAGTTTTGTTACGAGGAAAGAAAAATACAGTCACTTCTGAATGTCAGATGCAGCCTGGAGGGGTAAACAGGAATAGCCGAACAGTGTTGTATCATTTTACAGAGTGTGGTCAATAAATAAGCTCCTGCCAAAAGTCATATCACAAATAACATGCCCATCGAAAGCTAAAGTAAGTCACAAACCTAGACCAAGGTTCTTGCGTATGATTGTCTTGCACAACACTGAAGACCTACACATAACCTGAGTTATGTTCATATAAAGGCTGTCTACAGGCTCTGTCCTTTTGTGTGATCCAGATCAATAATGAAATTTCTTTTGCTTTGCAGTAATTGTCTTTTAATTATTTGTGAATGTAACCCCAGGTTGTTGAAACATTTCCATGCATGCCAAGTTAAAAATCTGATGTACAGCATCAGAGTTAAGCGTTTGAGGCACATATAGTATATGTGCTCTTCTAATCCACTGAACCAGGTATGCAATCCAGTCAGCAGCAAGGAAACACCAAACCAAACTCAGAGACATGGAAACATGTAGGACGGATCATCTCTAAGAACAAAAGAAAATTAAAGCTTAACTTTATCTAATATTTAGTCTGATGTCTCCTTTTGTCACCTTTTTTCTTTCCGTTCCTGTGTTCAGTTTCGTGTGTTCACGGCGCCGTTTCACCGGGTGGAGTTTGCAGATTTCTGGCTGGCTGATCAGCTCAACTCTCTGGTGGTGGTTCTGATGGACATCGAGTATATCATCTGCTTCTACATCTTTGAGCTGCGTTGGAGTGACCAGCGGGGATTGTTGCCCAAATTTCAAGGTTAGACCTTATTCCAAAATGTCCCAAATGCCATTCTTGCTGCATATCTTTGTAAAAGTGCCCTGACACTGGCACGACTTTGATCCACGCATTTGCACGCACATCATCGTGACGATCCTCCCCGCTGTTCTTCTGCTGGCTACCACGCGTTATGCACTAGACGCTACGTATACACAATAATTATTTTGTAATGATTAATCATTTTCTCTGCGAATGGGCTGCTGAAAACACCGCTCATCGCTTCTGGAATCACAGAGGGCTGTTCCAGCTGCAGCTTTTCTGCTTAATGAGGTGGAGAAAGCATTTGGAGCCATCTAAAAAGGTCATTATTTGTCATGTTTATATTGTGATGGCTTGGTAAAACAGTTGCCATCGCTCTCCACCATTGTGCAACCGTCTTTAAATTGGTTGTACCGCTCCTTAATCTGTGTGATGCCCATAGCGTCGTCACCGAAAGCCGTCTGAATAATCCGAATGGTTTCCACTTGGCTGTCGCCCAGTTTCTGGCAAAATTTGATGCAGTCGCGCTGCTCCAGTCGTTCCGTCATTTCCTTGCAAAGAAAAAACGACGAGAAACTCCACCCATCCTCTCACTAAGGCTGCTTACAAGCAATTGACGCAACTGACAGGCATGAAAAAAATCACACATGCACACGAAGGTTCAAGGTTGGCTCATGCAAGCACACGATTCAAATCCATCAGGTTTTTGAAAAAATAAAAAGGTCGGATACTTTTCTAACAGACCTCATATATATATATGTGTGTGTGTGTGTGTGTGTGTGTGTGTGTGTTGACCATTGTCCCAATTAACATTGACCTTTGCCAAAATAAATCCTGTCATCCACGTATCACGTTTGGTGGAACTTGGGCAAAGGATCTGGGAAAAGTAGGGGAAGAAGCAGACATATAGACAAGCAGATAAATGTTTCATAGCAGCTTAGACATTACTTCGCTTTGTTGTTGAAAGCGTTTTAAGACTTACACTATTCTTTAAGGAATTGTAACACCTGAACCGATGCAAACAATCAGATGTACTTTTTGTTGTATCTGAATGCATTACAATATAAAGTTGTTTATGACATACTGTAAATGAGTTTTGTTTGTAGAGTTGAACCTCAATGACATGTTTCAGATTATGCAGGAAAAGCTACAAATCCTTTGGTTATAAAAGCTCTGTTTTTTATTGACAAGGTGCCAGACAGAGTCAGCTAATGCTAATGCAAAAAAGGTTTTAATTGCTGTCCTTCCACTCCTCCAACAGTGACATATCGGCCCCCAAACAGCCAATTAACCGAATGAAAACACTTGGCTGCATCGATGTCACTGTGATTCTCATAATGATGAGTTTTCCTGTGCAACGTAGAATGAAATGAGTATATTAGCGAATGAGTAATTCGCTGGAGAATTTCGCTGTTCCTGGCTCGGGCGGACAGCCAGGGACGCGGCTGCCCCCGCCGCCTGTCTTAGCGTCCATACCAGACTTTCTACGCCGGCCGCTTGGCGTGTTGCCTCGGTGTCTGCGTCGCAGAGGACGTGGGAAGAGAGGAGGAGTCCGTGTTCGGCTCAGAGTGTGCCTGGCTGTTTCCTGCAAACATGCTCCACGACAATTCATAGCCGGATTCTTCACACCATATGACGGCTACAACGTGCGGCGTTCCCTGACTTTTTGTTATCGGTGGCTCCGGCCGGTTGTCCGGGGTGCCAGGTCTCCACTTTCGCGTCGCCGTCCTGTGAGGAGCTGCAGTCGTGGCTGCGTGCAGGAGAACCTGCGCCTGCTCAGTCGTGTCTCCCAGCAGACTGACGTGTGCTCAGTCCGTGTGGCGCTCATCAACACAAGGTCACTCACAAGTAAGACTTTCATTTTGAATGACTTTTTCTCCAGTCGTGATCTGGACTTTCTCCTGTTAACGGAGACCTGGTTGAAACCAGGTGAAAATAGCGCCTTTTCTGAGCTCCTCCCCCCCGGCTGCTCGTTTTTCAGCTCCCCGCGAGCATCAGGTCGAGGCGGGGGTGTGGCCACGGTTTTTAAAGACAGTTTTAAATGCCGATTTTTATCTTCTAATGTCTACTCCACTTTTGAACTTCAGTTGTTTGTGATGGAGTTCAACTGTCCTGTGCTCTGTGCTGTTGTTTACCATCCACCAAAATTTAATAAGTTTATTCAGGAGTTTTCTGAGTTTCTGGCAGATTTTATTCCAAAATATGACCAATTTTTGGTCTCTGGTGATTTTAATATTCGTATCTGTTGTCCTTCTAATCAGCTGGCTGATGATTTTAAAAGCCTCCTGAACACAAGTTGTGGATGGACCAACACATAATCTTGGACACACCTTGGACCTGGTTATTTCTCTTGGGCTCTCAGTTTCACTTAAGGACATATCAGACATTGCTATTTCAGATCACTTTCCTGTTATTTTTTAATTTATTGCTCCTCCATCTGCTAGTAAGCCACTTGTTCCTGTCTCTCGCCGCCGTTTGGTCACCTCCTCGACAGCGGGGGACTTTGCTGCTGCCTTCATGGACTCTCAGTTTTATGCCATGAATGGACCGGTTTCTCCATTACTCCCAGATAACATCCTCTCTTCTTTCCACTCTACATGCACAGTAATTTTGGACTCTGTTGCACCGATGCGCTGCAAATCTAGGAAATCAAAATCTGACCCCTGGTTAAATGCCACGACCCGTGCCCTCAGGCAACGCTGCAGACGGGCGTAGAGAAAATGGAAAAAGGACAAACTACAGGTGTCTCTGGGCTTTCTGAGGGACAGTCTAACTGACTATCTGAAGGCTGTGAAGGAGGCAAAAGCACAATATCTGTCTCATATTATTTCGAGCAGTTGTCATCATCCCAGTGTGTTATTTCAGACTATAAACTCAGTTGTAAATCCACACACCTCTGTTTTGATGGACGCTACAACCACAACCTGTGAGGAGTTTCTTCAGTTTTTTATTGATAAGGTTTCATCAGTCAGACAGAACGTTGATCAGAGCTGTAATGTTGAGTTGTCTGCTCCTCGTGCACATTCTGCTGTGCTCGAACAGTTTGAGCCCATTTCTTTTGCATCTCTCGCTGATGTTGTAAAACACATAAAATCTACAAGTTGTCCTTTTGATGTTGTTCCAGCTAAGGTGCTGAAGGAGGTTTTTAATACTGTTGGGGCAGGTCTCCTAACTTTTATCAGTGCTTGTCTTAGATCAGGGTCTGTTCCAGCTGCTTTTAAACATGCTGTGGTTCGACCCCTTCTTAAAAAACCTCACCTGGACTCATCAGTTTTATCCAATTTTAGACCTGTGTCTCATCTGCCATTTCTATCTAAGGTTTTAGAAAAGGTTATCTTTTTACAGTTAAAGTCATTTTTAGAAGACAATCTCATCCTTGAAAAATTCCAGTCTGGGTTTAGATCGCGACACAGCACTGAGTCAGCACTTTTAAAAGTTCATAATGATATTACTCTGTTGGTGGATGCAGGGAATCCTGCTGTGCTGGTTCTGTTGGACCTCACAGCAGCCTTTGATACTGTGGATCACACAGTACTTGTTTCCCAGTTGGAACATTTTATTGGCATTCATGGTACTGCACTTAAGTGGTTTAGATCATATTTGGCTGAAAGGAGCTTTTCTGTCATGATTGGGGACCTTTCCTCATCAACTGCTCCTCTGTGCTGTGGAGTGCCACAGGGATCTGTCCTTGGGCCGATTCTATTTACTTTGTACATTCTGCCATTGGGGTCAATTATAACCCAGCACAACCTGTCCTTTCATTGTTATGCAGATGATCTGCAAATCTATCTGCCTGTGAGGACTAATGGGAGTGATGCTTTGTCATCATTATTTAATTGTATTCATGATGTAAAGCAGTGGCTGTCCCAAAACTTCCTTTACCTGAATGATGGTAAAACTGAGATCATGGTGTTTGAGCGCTCTGGCATACCAAATGTGGTAACACCAAATTTTGGTGCTTTGGCTAACTATGTAAAACCAGCTGTCAAGAATTTGGGAGTGATATTTGACAGCTGTTTGAGGTTCGATCAACAGAGAAATTCTGTTGTCAAAGCTAGTTTTTTCCAACTTCGCCTTTTGGCTAAAATAAAGCACTTTCTCAGTAGACGTGATCTTGAGACGGCCATTCATGCTTTCATCAGCTCCAGACTTGATTATTGTAATGCACTTTATTCGGGCATTAATCAGTCATCTCTTGCACGTCTCCAGTTGGTGCAGAATGCTGCTGCTCGTCTTTTGACAAACACTTTTAGACGTGAGCATATTATGCCCGTCCTGTACTCACTCCACTGGCTTCCAGTTCGTTTTAGAATTGATTTTAAAATTTTAATGTTTGTTTTTAAAGCTATTTATGGCCTTGCACCTCCCTACTTGTCTGAAATTTTAACTTTGCGCACCTACAGTAGGACATTAAGGTTGTCTGGCCAGCTTTACTTAGATGTTCCAAGGTCAAGATATAAACGCTGGGGTGATCATGCTTTCGCGGTAGCCGGCCCCAGACTGTGGAACGAGCTACCTCTTGAGTTACGTACTATTCCTGACCTAGCACTTTTTAAATCTAAGTTAAAGACTTATTTATTTAAACTGGCTTTTAACACTTAGTGGGGAGATGACATGTTCTGTTATTTTTATGTTCTTTTTTTATGTGTTGTTTTAAAATTTTATTTTATATGTGTTTTATTTTTGTAAATTTGTGTTTTTAATGTTAAGCACTTTGGACACCAGTCGGTGCTGTAAAGCGCTTTATAAATAAATGTTGATTGATTGATTGATTATTGTTAGGGAAAATGGGATGCATAATGGATAAGGGAACAAGTTTGTAATTTTTTTCTCCCCGGTTGCGATCTAGACCCCAGTGTCTACGTTTGCCACAGCTACTCGTATGGCGTGCGTGCCATCATCCAGTGTCTGCCTGCCTGGATCCGCTTCATCCAGTGTCTGAGGCGTTACCGTGACACCAAGAGGGCCTTTCCTCACCTGGTGAATGCAGGGAAATATTCTACAACCTTCTTTGTCGTCATCTTTGCTGCACTCTACGCCACACACAGAGGTAGGAAACGGGATACACAAACATAAAACTGTGACAAAAAATTACACACACCTCAGTGAAAAAAAAAAGTCTAACTTAATTTTCATGAAGTGCACATATTGGAATTACTTTAAAAAGCCTCTAAATAACTAACTGGGTAAATAAGAGTTTGATTGAAGAGCCTTTGTCTGTACTTAAAGACTACTTGTAGAACCCTTCACTTGTTGCTTTTAGGAACAGGAACAAACTATAAAGAATTATACCAAGGTTTCTAGAACAAAGTTTTGGATCTCCACAAGTGACATTCCTCTTTAGGAATCATCTCCAAAGATGTCATGGTGTCATGAACAACAACTGTATAATCTATTACACAAAGATACAAGAAGCTTGGGACCAGAAAGACTTTATATCCTTCTGGGCTGAAGCCTAGTTTACAACCAGGAATTAAACTTTTGTTGGAAAGGTCCAAAAGAACGTCAGGATCCCAACTGAGGAAGTGATGGAGGACTTGGAGGCATCAGATGTCACCATGATCTGAAATGGCATCAACCAAGGAGGAAGCCATTGATCCAAAATTAGCATTTACAAAAAAAAAAAAAACCTTTTGTCCTGGTGATCAACTGTAAACTTTTGACTCAGCTTTCAATGTCCATTTTGGATTATTCATCATGGTTTTGAGAACGTCTTTAGTATCGCTTTTCTGCCCTCCTAGTTCTTTGTTTCTTTCTAGTGATTAATCTTTTGTGATATTCATGTGTACTTTGTTACAGTTTTAATGTTTACCTGCTTTCCTAGTGATGCTCCTCCATGATGCTTTTATTGTAACATGTCTGATCTCTGTTTCTTTGTCTGGATTTAGTTTATGTGCACAGGCACTGGGGCTTCATGTTTCACATGCACACTCACTTCCTGGTTTGATTGCGTCATGCACTGTTTAACCGCCCACAGCCCTTCACTCCAGTGCCAAGTTGTCTTGCTTTTATGCCTACTTCCTCGTGTTGTTTCTCCCAGTTTGCTTTCCACTTGCCAACCTGTGCTGCCTCCTTGTGTTTACCGAATTTAGCCTGTCATCTATTGGATCTCCTACATGGTATTATTGCTGTCTGTGTTGTGTTCCTGGTTAATCCCTTTACTTACACACGGAATGAGGTCCTGGTGTACTCTGGCCTTCTGCCTATTACATCTTATTTCTACACGGAGACATTTTTTGTGCCAACTTATCTTCAGCTACAACACTGATTATTAAAGACTGTTTTGCTTTTTTGTGTGGTTCTCTGCTCTGGGGTCTCCTAACTGTACAACAGCCATAACATTAATGGCTTCCTCTGTAGCTAATGGCCTTTCAGGTCATGTTGAGCACTCTAAAAAAGGTGAATGGTGTCACATTTCTGTTTGATGCCTTCAAATTTTCATCAACTCCATAACAAACTTTCCTTCACTCCTGGGTGTTAATTTGGTCCTCCTTCCTCAATGATATAAAGTCTGTATGTTTCCAAAGCTTTTAATATTTTTTGTACAAGATTATACAGTGGCTCTCTTGACCATTAATCCTAGTGAAATAGCTCCTACAGAAGAAAGTGTTTTGTGGAGATGCACAGTTGTACTCTGTAAGGCTTGGCTTAACCCTTTAGATTTTGTTTTCCCTGCTATCAAATATAAGAAGGCACTGGTTCTACAGCTGTACCCTTATATACAGCAAAATGTTCTCCATTTAACTCCAAATGATATCAGATGCTTTTATAAGTAATTCCACTGGGGGAAGTGATGGTCTAGTGGTTAAGGTGTTGGGCTTGAAACCAGAAGATCCTCGGTTCAAATCCCCGCCTGACTGGAAAATCACTAAGGGCCCTTGGGCAAGGTCCTTAATCCCCTATTGCTCCCGGTGTGTAGTGAGCGCCTTGTATGGCAGCACCCTGACATCGGGGTGAATGTGAGGCATAATTGTAAAGCGCTTTGAGCGGTTTGAGCAGATGGAAAAGTGCTATATAAATGCAGTCCATTTACCATCAATTTCTGCAATTTTCTGGAATTGTCCCTGCTGTTTAAAGAAGCAGTCATCTTGGTGTATAGGAACTTCTAACCCACTTAAACATCTGACATAGTGAATAAAAACTGAAGTAAATTTACCTTGTAAATGTTATTTGTATGAATGTATGTTACTTATTTGAATGTATATGGACACAAAGTATGCATTGAAATTGACATATTGTTTGTTGAAATATTTGCAGTAAGAGAAAATTGAGTATCCAAGGTGTGCATAAACGTATGTCCACATCTGTGTTGACACACAGTTATATGCATCAAACTATAGCTTTAGGAGCACTATGAAAACATCATGTGTTAACACGTTTCTTATTAATTCCACAAAAGTTGCATTGTTGGTGTTCGTCATTTGGCTGCCCTCGATTTCATCAGACTCAACCACAACAGATCCAGTACAGAACCATATAAGGATTTGGCACAAGATTTACACCAGATGCAACTCCAGTTTTACCACGAGAACTACACACAGCCCATGATAGTATTTCTAAGAGGTCTCCCATCCAAGTATTAAGCAGGTCATACTGTCCTTAGCAACTGAGAGCTGACATGATTAGGTGTACACAGAGCGGATTGGCTGCAGTTTCACAAAAGTTTCATTATAAAATGTAAAAGAAATTGTGTTAGTTAAATATTCATAATTACAGATGTGGATTAGTAAGAAACTTAAGACAAAAAATACCTGAAGCAGAAAAGCTGCATAGCACCGGCGCTCTTCTTTCTTGTTTTGCAGTGCTACAGCAGCGCGCCATCAGACAGGCGCTTGAGTGTATTTATTTGTGTACATGCCCAGAGAACAGAACTGACCTTGAGTTCAAACAATGGAAGCCAGCCTTGGTTTCTTTTTACTGCCAAGGCTTCACAGTGAAAATGGGAAAAAGGTTTGTGAGACACTGTCAGTGATAAGGTTCTGTTCTCGGAGAACCCTGGGTAATCTGAGGGTCAGAGGCCAAAGTGAAACAAGAATCAAGAGAAGTAGCAAAATGGAAAAATAGAGAAAAGATGAAAGAACATTTCTAGAAGGACAGAATAGAAAGACTGACTTGGAAAGGGGCAAACTGTGGAAAAAGAGAATGCCATCTTTTCTTTACTATAAGTCACATTTTTTTAAAACTTGTTTGGCTGGTCCTGCAACTTATATTTCAAAGTAGCTTGTGTGTCAGAAGTCTATAGTATTATCGTGTATGGCCACAAGATGACACCATCTGTATGTATGAGAAGCTGCTCCTGCATACTGATCTGAATTTGATACTATTTGATCCACACAGAAGGTGGCGTAATGTTCCATTAAGCTGAATACCAACCGCTGTAAAACAAGAAGAAGATGATCTAAATAAGTACGTGCTGGGTCTCATGAAATTAATGAATTGTGCTCTCAAACTGAAAAACCACGCTCTTGAATAAAGAGAGGGCATAACATTTATGCTACTCAATAATCAAATAGTTTGCACTTTGCGGGACTGTCAGAGGACAACAAGAATGATGGCTAGACTAAGGTAAGGCTCGCTATAATGTTTTAAAATGTATAATCAATTAAAAACTTTATTTTTTTGTGATGTAAATCTGTATGCTTTTAGCTCCACTTTGACATTTTCATCTGCTCAGTGGATAGAAGAAGCCGTTTACTCTTGAGTTTTCTGTGCCTCATAACATAACATTAATCTGTTTGCTAATGTAGTATTTGTGTTATAAATAAATAACGCACCTATTAAATTCATTTTGCTTTTTGTTGCATGAAGCAGTAGCACCATGTTTCAAAAATAAATCTAACTTATAGATCAGTGCAGTATGTTTGCATGATGCATTTGTAGACAGATGCAACAAATACTCAGGCGTGACATATATAGTCCAGAAAATAAGATAGTGGTCATTAAAAGGTCACCCTCATTCTGTCAGCTTTGCAATTATTCCCATTGAGAAGCCGTATCACAAAAGAGCACATGTCTGTCTGTTATATATCTAAACTTCTCTCAGATGTCTGTTTATTTATTTATTTATTTACCACCAAATGCCAGCAGTGGGACTTCATCTCAGCCTTTCAAACACTTAAATGTTATTTTCCAGCCTGACTTTATTCTTTTGCGATATAATTTTAAATCGGCGACCTTGCTTCCTCAGTCGGCTGCCAGTGATGTGATATTGGATGAACAGGGAAGCAAGATAGACAGTCAGAGAGATATACAGCCTGCAAAAAAAATAAAAAAAATCCACCCTCCGCGTCAACTCATAGGAAAGGCGTCCATTAAAGCAGTTCCTCCTTCTTCCTCTGGTCTGAAGCCTGCAGACCCTCAGACTAATGGCCTCTGTTCATGTCTTATTCTCTGTGAAGCTGACTTTCATCCCACTTGGTAATGCAGTGGCAGAGCCTTATTGCTGTTTTAAGTGAAGCAGGAGGAAGGGAAAGCAGACAGTTAGATACACACATACAGTAAAAGTGCTGCAGAGGAAATCGAGCCATTATCGAGATGTTTGAAGTGTCCACTACAGAAATGATTGTTGTGGGACATTTTCAATCATTTTGTCTTGCATTCAAATATGACAGTTAAGCCTTTAAGTAACCACAGCTAGTGCAGCAGATAAGAGACTATTTAGAGCAGAATCCCTCAAATGGTGATACAAGCATCAAATTCAGCACAAATAATCCATAGACATTACTCTTTTGAAAAAAAAAAACGATTGCCCACTTGAATTTTCAATAGGCAGCCAGGTAGGGGTCAACTGAAGAATTACACAGGGGTCAAAATTAAAAGATGCTCCAATCATATTGAAAACTGTACCACATTATTTGTCTGATCACAAAGATTCCAAAAAGGTATAGTTTGGACTATCGTCCCACGATGTCCTCATACATGCCATGAACTTGCCACGTATGTCTGTGTGACAGGCTGGAAAGCACCAGGTTATTCAGAAACTCCAAATCCATGATTAAACAGAAGCAAAAAAGTTGATAAAACACTGTCCAGGAAGCAGCGGATCATGTGCTCCGTTAAACGGCACTAAACGCTGTGCACCCGCAGCTGTCACATGGTGCGTGCACACCAGCAGTCGCCGGTACTGGCAACAAGTGCAGGCGTGTGCGTGGCAAGTATAGCACGCTGATGGCTGCCACTAACACACCACGCCCACACCTTACTTCTCATTTGATATTCTCTTTCCCGTAGCTAAAGGAGCTGGTATTCCAGGAATGCGATTAGTAATGATCAGATTAGTAATGAAGGTGACACATCCACAGACAGACACCAGGAGCACTGCCAGCTACGTTCTGACACTGCTGCTGCTGCTGCAGTAGTTGTCTCCCCAGAACAACATAGACTGAGCATCATCTGCACCATCTAGAGCAGGAGTTCATCCTCACAAAGCTGGATATCACAGAGAAAAAGAACAGCCCGACAGCCTGGAGAATCAAGAGCTCATCCTTGATAATAAATGCTTCCAGCTCAGTGATACATCCAAGTTGGCTCTTACTGCCTGGGGTCGGTCTGTGTGGAAACAGCAGTATTTTGCTGCACCACTGACCGTGTTTTTCAGCCCTGCTAAATCATATTGGTAACTAAGGGGTCCATGGACTGTGCGGCAAGTCCGTATAAATGTTTTTTGTTAATGTCTTTGGATCCCTTAAGGGAAGTGAAATAACTGTTTGGTCTGTCCTGAACTGTACTTTCATGGTCACTTGAACAGTGCTGTGTACTTTAGCACAGACATGACCGTTCTTTATCTGTTCTGTGGGTGATTAGTGTTTGTAGTGCAGTTCTGGATCAAAGCATGGGTTGCTATACGTCTTAATGATGCAAAATCACAATGCAAATTTTTACTTAAGCCATGTTTAAAGTCTGCACCCCCTGTAAAAAAAAAAAACTGAATGCCCCATACACCAACTGTACTCATGCTTAGTGCAGCAGATAACTGAAACAGTCCTTCAAATGGTGATGCAAGCACCAAATTTGGCACAACTACAACTTAGACACTACCCTTTGAAAAAAACAACTGACCACTTGAATTTTCAATAGACAGCTAGGTAGGGGTCAGTTTAAGAATTACACAGTCGTCAAAATTTTAAAATACTGCAGTCAAATTGACAACTACATCAAATCATGCAAATCATGTAGTTTTAAAATAACATGCAACATCTTAAAATTGAACTTGCTCAGTGAACATAATAAAATTATGGAAAGTATTTCCACCCAAGTAAAATGCGTTAATGTAGCCAGAACTATTTTGTTGGGTGCCCTAAATGTAAATTTGTTGAGTCAACATGATGAATTTGTGTTACTGTTACTTAATTACCATGGGTCAGGCCAGCTAGATTTGCAAGGGAAAATGTAACAAAAAAAGTAAGTCCCTTTGCCTGCTTGCTTGTTTGCGCTCAGGGTCGCCACAGCAAATCCAAGGTGGATCTGCATAAACTGCGCTGATCCAACACAGCAAAGTTAAGTTGACATATAACTGTACTATTTTAAAAGTAGTTGTAACTACTTACAGGGCAGGGGTGATGGCCAAGTGATTAGTGCACTTGGTTTCAGTACAAAAGGTTCCCAGTTCAAACCCCACCCCTGCCACATTTCTCCATGTAATGTGGAGTTACATCAGGAAGAGCATCTGGTATAAAACCTGTGCCAATTCAACATCCATTCAACATGTGGTGACCCCGAGCACAAACAAGGGAGCAGCCGAAGGTACTTACTTATTTTTGTTACATTTCCTCTTACAAATCTAGTTGGCCTAGTTGGTCTAGTTGGTAATTAGGTAACCTCAACGCAAATTCATCATGTTGACCCAACAAATTTACACTTAGGTCACTCAGCAAAATTGTTTCTGGCTATAGGTTAACACATTTTACTTGGGTGGAAATACTTTGCAGCAGTAACACACAAATAAATTATTTAAAAAATCATACATTGTGATTACCGGATTATTATTATTTTTTTTAGATTATGTCTCTCACAGTGGACATGCACCTAAGAAGAAAATTTCATACCCCTCCATGATTTCTAAGTAGGAGAACTTGCAAAATCGCAGGGTGTTCAAATACTTATTTTCCTCACTGTAATTATTTTATGTTCACTGAGCAAGTTATTTTTTGAGTGTGATAATGACTGAGGAACCCAGTACATGAAATGAAGTTGTAAAAGATGACAGGTCTGGTCTTACTATTCTGTCCAGCAGACCCTTGCTCAGCACACTGCTGATTTCTCCTTTCTCCTCCCCGTGTTTTGATATATATTAAATCTGGCTCACAATCCCTTTCATGTTGATTCCTGTCTACCAGTGGTGCTCTTCTCTTCTATTACTTCTTTCCTGAACTTTTTATTTAACCATTCATTTTTACTTTCCCTCTGGTGACCTGTTACTTTTAAAATTAATGATCCGTCACTACAACTTGAAATTATTCATTTTCATCCAAACATCCTGGTTGGGATTTGAGGTCATGTTCTTTTTAGGCCATTGTGACTTTAATTGGGTTTAGGGGTTCATTGATGATGTCACAAAGGGACTTCTTTAACAAGAAGCACATGGGATGCATAATGTCTTGTAAAATTTCCCTGATTAGTGTGAGAACTTATACAGTTATAGCCTGCAGCATGCATTTCAAATGTGTGTGACCCATTGTGTGAATATGAACTTCCTATCACTCAGCATTACTAGCCTCTCCTTTCAATATTACGTTCCTTTCAATATTATTTATATTTATGCATTGAACCTCTCCAAGACATAATCAACCCATCTTCTTCCTAGAGGTTACATATGTTGTTAATATGAATTATAAAACATGAATTGGTGTTATGGAGTTATTGTGTTCCGAATGAATGAATGAATGAATTTATTCAGCACACACAGGTTCAGAACAAAAAAAAACTTACAAAGAAAGAAAGAAAATAATCCAACAATGCACCCATGCGCCCAAAAGGGTGTAGGCAGAAGCAAAAGCTTACAAACACCCACTCCTTTAACTAAAAATAAAAATTATACATATGTATATAAAATTTTACATATACCCATCATAACTAATACAAAGTATACATTGATCCATGAATTACAAAAAAGTACAACCATGCAAGCAGCAGTGCACCAAAAAAACAAAACAGAATCAATAAACCACATTTAGCATGCTGTAGCAAGTAATCAAATAATTTTTATACAGCCTTTTAAAACCAACCAAACTACTGAGTGATTTTATGTTATCTGTGCAATTATTCCAAATATTTACACCTTTAACAGAAATACAATGCCTTTTACAGTAGTTTGAATCTTTGATTTCTGAAATAATAATGTTCCGGGTAAATTACAACTGGAGTCCCTCATTCTACACAGGTCGTGGACATATTGTGGCAGAAGTCTATTTTTCAATTTGAACATAATTTGTATTATGATATAATCAATCAATTGCCTAAATTCCTACATGAGTTCCTGGGCTTATCACAAAATATGATACACTTTGTTTTACTCAAGTGAAGTGACAATTTATTAGAATCAAACCATTCCTTAAACTTCTGTAGTTCCCTCTCCATCGTGTCCAGAACCTGTCCCAAATGAACCCAACTACAAAACACAGTTGTGTCATCAGCAAATAAAACACAACTCACAATCTTAGAAACTAAACATGTCATTGATATATAAAAGAAACAGCAAAGGCCAAGAACTGAGCCCTGTGGCACACCACACGTGCACCTCAAAAATTCAGTACTTACTGCACCCAAGTGAACACACTGATACCTGTTGGACAAATAACTAACAAGTATAAATAACTACTAACAGGTGCAGATAACTAACTCTTTCTCAAGAATTCAATGACAAATTCCAGTGACCAAATTCCTGCATGCGGTGTCTGTAGTGGCAAGACATAAACATGTTTGGTCTCCAAACACTTTCTCAAACCTTTTGGAACCTTTAGAGGACAAATGTTTATACACCACACTCAGTGCCCTCCTGTGTCGACCAGAAGCGTGCACTCTTCTTGCAGATCATGCAGCATTTCATTCTGCTGGCTTTGCATGTCCAGGACATAAATCCAAAGAGTTTTAATTAGCATAAGGCCCGTATCCGAAACAGCAGCTGAACCTGAGCCATTCTACGTAGAGCTGAGCCTTAATTGATCATGTGTTAAGTATTTGTTTTATTGTCAGCTCTCACACGGACTCACACAGGGTCTGGGAATTCTGCCTGAACCAGTAGCTCCTCTTTCATCTGTCTTTTTACAGACGTCTGAGCATCTAATACAATTACAAAGTAATTTCAGACAATCGAGAATTGACATCTAATGTATCTCAGGGGGCAGAAATCTACTCAGCTTGTTGCACCACATCAATAATATTCCAACATCAAATTCCAGATTCCCAAACTAATTTCACAGTTTGCTCCATGTGTACCAAAAACCCACACTTTAAATCTCAGACATGATTCATATAAATCATTTCTTTGTGCTTCAGTGGTACCATAAAATATGGTTATGTGTGGTACTGAAATTTGATCACTTCTGGCCAAATTTAAATGTTTTTCACACAATCCTTCCACCACGTTTAATGCACCTTAGCATCAAAATGTTTGAGTTAATCAGATATGACCTTTGTTTGAACTTTCACGGTCACTCAAGGTCAAACATGTTCATATGACTAATAGAAAGCTGATTTATGACTTCATATTAATGTTCAATAGCAACCAAAGGTGTGTGTCTTAGTGCAGCAGATAAGAGAATATTTATAGAGGAATCCTGCAAATGGCGATACAAGCATCAAATTCGGCACAAATACTCCTTAGACATTACTCTTTTGAAAACAAAAAACTGACTAGCCACTTGAATTTTCAATAGGCAACCAGGTAGGGGTCAACTGAAGAATTACACAGGTCTCAAGATTAAAAGATGTTCCAATCATGTTGAAAACTACACCACATTATTTGTCTGATCATAAAGATTCCAAAAAGGTATAGTTTGGACTATCTCTGACTGAATGTTTTGGAGTTATGGGGTAAAAACAGCAAGAATGGTGACAAAGGTCAATTTTAGTTTGTCCAAGGGTCAAAAGTTAAAGTTGCTCCAATTTTGATAAAAAAAAATAAAAAAAATGATGCACATTATTGGTTGAGTTAATAGGATTAATAAATGGAATGCTTGGTCTCTAAAGTAAAGGTCAAGCAAGGTCAACATCCATTGGATTCTATGACATTTGACATATGTTACACAGTAACATGATAACTGAGCATGACACATGGTCCAAACTATTCCTTTTTAAAACCCTATTACCTCAACCAATAATTTGCACTACCTTTTACCAAAACTGGAGCAACTTTAACTTTTGACACCTGTACAAACTGAAACTGACCTTTGTCACAATTCTTGCTGTTTTTAACCCCATAACTCCATAACAGTCAGTGACAGATAGTCCAAACTATACCTTTTTGGAATCTTTATGATCAGACAAATAATGTGGTGTAGTTTTCAACATGATTGGAACATCTTTTAATCTTGAGACCTGTGTAATTCTTCAGTTGACCCCTACCTGGTTGCCTATTGAAAATTCAAGTGGCTAGTCAGTTTTTTGTTTTCAAAAGAGTAATGTCTAAGGAGTATTTGTGCCGAATTTGATGCTTGTATCGCCATTTGCAGGATTCCTCTATAAATATTCTCTTATCTGCTGCACTAAGACACACACCTTTGGTTGCTATTGAACATTAATATGAAGTCATAAATCAGCTTTCTATTAGTCATATGAACATGTTTGACCTTGAGTGACCGTGAAAGTTCAAACAAAGGTCATATCTGATTAACTCAAACATTTTGATGCTAAGGTGCATTAAACGTGGTGGAAGGATTGTGTGAAAAACATTTAAATTTGGCCAGAAGTGATCAAATTTCAGTACCACACATAACCATATTTTATGGTACCACTGAAGCACAAAGAAATGATTTATATGAATCATGTCTGAGATTTAAAGTGTGGGTTTTTGGTACACATGGAGCAAACTGTGAAATTAGTTTGGGAATCTGGAATTTGATGTTGGAATATTATTGATGTGGTGCAACAAGCTGAGTAGATTTCTGCCCCCTGAGATACATTAGATGTCAATTCTCGATTGTCTGAAATTACTTTGTAATTGTATTAGATGCTCAGACGTCTGTACAAAGACAGATGAAAGAGGAGCTACTGGTTCAGGCAGAATTCCCAGACCCTGTGTGAGTCCGTGTGAGAGCTGACAATAAAACAAATACTTAACACATGATCAATTAAGGCTCAGCTCTACGTAGAATGGCTCAGGTTCAGCTGCTGTTTCGGATACGGGCCTTATGCTAATTAAAACTCTTTGGATTTATGTCCTGGACATGCAAAGCCAGCAGAATGAAATGCTGCATGATCTGCAAGAAGAGTGCACGCTTCTGGTCGACACAGGAGGGCACTGAGTGTGGCGTATAAACATTTGTCCTCTAAAGGTTCCAAAAGGTTTGAGAAAGTGTTTGGAGACCAAACATGTTTATGTCTTGCCACTACAGACACAGCATGCAGGACTTTGGTCACTGGAATTTGTCAATGAATTCTTGAGAAAGAGTTAGTTATCTGCACCTGTTAGTAGTTATTTATACTTGTTAGTTATTTGTCCAACAGGTATCAGTGTGTTCACTTGGGTGCAGTAAGTACTGAATTTTTGAGGTGCACGTGTGGTGTGCCACAGGGCTCAGTTCTTGGCCTTTGCTGTTTCTTTTATATATCAATGACATGTTTAGTTTCTAAGATTGTGAGTTGTGTTTTATTTGCTGATGACACAACTGTGTTTTGTAGTTGGGTTCATTTGGGACAGGTTCTGGACACGATGGAGAGGGAACTACAGAAGTTTAAGGAATGGTTTGATTCTAATAAATTGTCACTTCACTTGAGTAAAACAAAGTGTATCATATTTTGTGATAAGCCCAGGAACTCATGTAGGAATTTAGGCAATTGATTGATTATATCATAATACAAATTATGTTCAAATTGAAAAATAGACTTCTGCCACAATATGTCCACGACCTGTGTAGAATGAGGGACTCCAGTTGTAATTTACCCGGAACATTATTATTTCAGAAATCAAAGATTCAAACTACTGTAAAAGGCATTGTATTTCTGTTAAAGGTGTAAATATTTGGAATAATTGCACAGATAACATAAAATCACTCAGTAGTTTGGTTGGTTTTAAAAGGCTGTATAAAAATTATTTGATTACTTGCTACAGCATGCTAAATGTGGTTTATTGATTCTGTTTTGTTTTTTTGGTGCACTGCTGCTTGCATGGTTGTACTTTTTTGTAATTCATGGATCAATGTATACTTTGTATTAGTTATGATGGGTATATGTAAAATTTTATATACATATGTATAATTTTTATTTTTAGTTAAAGGAGTGGGTGTTTGTAAGCTTTTGCTTCTGCCTACACCCTTTTGGGCGCATGGGTGCATTGTTGGATTATTTTCTTTCTTTCTTTCTTTCTTTGTAAGTTTTTTGTTGTTCTGAACCTGTGTGTGCTGAATAAATTCATTCATTCATTCATTCGGAACACAATAACTCCATAACACCAATTCATGTTTTATAATTCATATTAACAACATATGTAACCTCTAGGAAGAAGATGGGTTGATTATGTCTTGGAGAGGTTCAATGCATAAATATAAATAATATTGAAAGGAACGTAATATTGAAAGGAGAGGCTAGTAATGCTGAGTGATAGGAAGTTCATATTCACACAATGGGTCACATACATTTGAAATGCATGCTGCAGGCTATAACTGTATAAGTTCTCACACTAATCAGGGAAATTTTACAAGACATTATGCATCCCATGTGCTTCTTGTTAAAGAAGTCCCTTTGTGACATCATCAATGAAGCCCCTAAACCGAATTAAAGTCACAATGGCCTAAAAAGAACATGACCTCAAATCCCAACCAGGATGTTTGGATGAAAATGAATAATTTCAAGTTGTAGTGACGGATCATTAATTTTAAAATTAACAGGTCACCAGAGGGAAAGTAAAAATGAATGGTTAAATAAAAAGTTCAGGAAAGAAGTAATAGAAGAGAAGAGCACCACTGGTAGACAGGAATCAACATGAAAGGGATTGTGAGCCAGATTTAATATATATCAAAACACGGGGAGGAGAAAGGAGAAATCAGCAGTGTGCTGAGCAAGGGTCTGCTGGACAGAATAGTAAGACCAGACCTGTCATCTTTTACAACTTCATTTCATGTACTGGGTTCCTCAGTCATTATCACACTCAAAAAATAACTTGCTCAGTGAACATAAAATAATTACAGTGAGGAAAATAAGTATTTGAACACCCTGCGATTTTGCAAGTTCTCCTACTTAGAAATCATGGAGGGGTATGAAATTTTTTTCTTAGGTGCATGTCCACTGTGAGAGACATAATCTAAAAAAAATAATAATAATCCGGTAATCACAATGTATGATTTTTTAAATAATTTATTTGTGTGCTACTGCTGCAAAGTATTTCCACCCAAGTAAAATGTGTTAACCTATAGCCAGAAACAATTTTGCTGAGTGACCTAAGTGTAAATTTGTTGGGTCAACATGATGAATTTGCGTTGAGGTTACCTAATTACCAACTAGACCAACTAGGCCAACTAGATTTGTAAGAGGAAATGTAACAAAAATAAGTAAGTACCTTCGGCTGCTCCCTTGTTTGTGCTCGGGGTCACCACATGTTGAATGGATGTTGAATTGGCACAGGTTTTATACCAGATGCTCTTCCTGATGTAACTCCACATTACATGGAGAAATGTGGCAGGGGTGGGGTTTGAACTGGGAACCTTTTGTACTGAAACCAAGTGCACTAATCACTTGGCCATCACCCCTGCCCTGTAAGTAGTTACAACTACTTTTAAAATAGTACAGTTATATGTCAACTTAACTTTGCTGTGTTGGATCAGCGCAGTTTATGCAGATCCACCTTGGATTTGCTGTGGCGACCCTGAGCGCAAACAAGCAAGCAGGCAAAGGGACTTGCTTTTTTTGTTACATTTTCCCTTGCAAATTTAGCTGGCCTGACCCATGGTAATTAAGTAACAGTAACACAAATTCATCATGTTGACTCAACAAATTTACATTTAGGGCACCCAACAAAATAGTTCTGGCTACATTAACGCATTTTACTTGGGTGGAAATACTTTCCATAATTTTATTATGTTCACTGAGCAAGTTAAATTTTAAGATGTTGCATGTTATTTTAAAACTACATGATTTGAATGTGTTCAACCATAAAACTTGATGCTATATCGTAGAAGCTACATGTTAGACTTAGGTTCATGTAACATAAAAACCAACAACACTGATGTTGTTTTTTTGAGTGCAGAAAAGGAACTGCAACACACAAACTCAGTTAAACCATGTCAGCAAAAGGCATCAGTGTCAGAGGAATCTTTCTGAACTCTGATTTATACTCTGACTAGAAATACTACAGCTGTTGATTTGAAGCTAGATTCATGTCCTTGTTGCATTAAATGTAAAAGAGCAGGTGCTTGCCACGCCCCCTCTCTGCAGGGAGGTGTTTGTAGGAGCCATAAGCAATCAGTACATCTCTCACAGAGTGTGGTGGCAGGTTGCACTCAGTGAGCAGGTGTTTAGACATGAACTTCTGTGACATATGTCACAGAAGTCTACAAGAATCCATTTTTGGCTCTGTCACTGTCATATAGCCCTTCCCTCTAATTCCACCCTCTCAAAAGAAGATTTGGATCCACAAACATGTCGACTGTGAGGAAGTAATGTGACCGAGCAACTAAGTAAAAACTTGATCATTGGACACTAATTAGCTGAGAGCGCCTATTTCGTCATTGCAGAGTTGTTGTTGCAAAGGTCTGGCAGATGTGAATCAGAAGAATTCACCATCATATTCCATGTAATTTAAAACAATAACAACTCGAATGCTTATTGTTGAAAAAGGCAGACAGCTTTCGCATAACTGGTTTGTATTTCCTTTAGACCACAGCGCTCTCTAGTGGTCGCAGTTGAAAAATGTGTGTGTAATCAGTTGATTGTGTCTGACTCCTGTGGTGGTGAAGGAGTCACAGTCTGGGATGAGTCTAATTCGGAGCACACATTTTGACCGTATCAGGAGTGATTCTGCATGCACAGACAGAATTGTGGGATTGATCGTAAATGTAGACATGACGTGATTTTGCACAATATGACCCCTTTAACTCGAGTGTTGAAAAGAGAACAGATAGGAAATTACCAAAATTGTTGTTGTTGTGAACTTTTTTCACTCAGTAGAGGCTGGAGGACTTTCCACAAGCAATGATCGTGTCCGTGCCAATATCAATAAACGTGGTCGTGTGTGTGTGTGAGACATGAGTCAGTAATCGCTGCTACATGCTTCCAAGCTTCTCAGTGTCCATCTCACTATGTTTAACCTTTCAGTGGCCCGGGATGGAAATCACATTAGTAGATATTCTCCAATAAAAGGAGTCTAGTTGTCCAGGACTGAGGTTAATCTGCAGCTGGGAAATCTCTGTGGCTGAGAACACAACTTCCTGGTGTTTAATGGACACAGCAGTGCACGAAGCATGACAGAGCCCGCAGTAACTCTCTGTTAAATATCTCTGCTCCCGGGCGTCTTGTTGGCTGGCAGCAGGAAGAGGCAGTGACTATGAAGAATGAGAACAGCTCGCACGTGTGTGTGTGTGTGTGTGTGTGTGTGTGTGTGTGTGTGTGTGTGTGTGTGTGTGTGTGTGTGTGTGTGTGTGTGTGTGTGTGTGTGTGTGTGTGTGTGTGTGTGTGTGTGTGTGTGTGTGTGTGTGTGTGTGTGTGTGTGTGTGTGTGTTAGTTAGTGAGTCACTGTGTTAAACTATAAGAAGTAAATCTATGCCCACTGATCAACAAGCACATCACAGGCACAGATAATCATACATCTTTAATGTCATTACCCTCAACATGTACTTAGTGCCGTGTACACTTACAATACTGATCAAAGGTTTTAGGCATATTTACTCTGCATAAACACTAATAACAAATAATAACAAATTTCACCTAATATTTGGGCTGCAACCAATGATTTTTTTTATTTGTTTCAATTATTTGATTTTTATTAGTATAGCAATTATTTTCAGATTATCTGATTAATTCTTTTTAATTAACAATAAATAACAATACCTTGTACAAGCAATCTTCCAACTTTTTATTCAAGCAGTTTTCTCATAAAATTTTATTAAATAAATAAAATTATGGCATAAAAATTAAGCATCAATGATTAAAACACATCTATGGAACAAAATGTATGGAACAACATCTTGCACACTACTTTCATTCTTCATAAGACACAGAAATAACCACAGAATTGAATCAGGGACATATTTTAACACTAAATCTATGATTGCAGAAGCAATTTCTAAGATTAACTCCTGGTTATACTATCATCACAAGAGTTTGATGGAAATATTTAATTGACAACCTTTTGTGACTTAATTATAAGAACAATGTAAATCAAAATATTTTACAGCAATAATCACAGTGAAATTTCTAATTATACAATTTTTCAGAAGTTGTATTCTTCAGAAATAAAATGTGGTATTTATTGGAGATTTTGGCATGCTGAATTCAAATATGACAATAAAAATGCAGGCTATGTAAAAATAATGATATTGATTATGCTTGTGAAATTTTCTTAAGAATATTCACATCATTATATGGTTAAAAAAAATTGTCCAGGTAAACAAAAAGGTATAAAACAAAAATACACAGATTGACTGTGGATCACAAAGAGATTAAAAAATGCTTGTAAAAATAAAATATACTCTATAGAGAATTCTTTAAACAAAGAACTAAAGAGGTAGAAAATAAATAGAAAAAAAATGTAAAAAAAAAAAATTTGCCAATGTTATAAGGGCATGTAAGACAGTATATTATAATAAAATATTAAATAATAAAATAATACTAAAGGAATTTGGTATATATTAAATACTATTATTAAAAGCAGTTCAAGACAAGTAGAAATAATATATATATATATATATATATATATATATATATATATATATATATATATATATATATATATATAATCCTATAATAATAATAATACATATTGTAAATAAATGTAAATATAAAATGTCTACTGATTGTGATGAAATTGATATGAGAATTGTGAAAAATGTAATTGAAGGGATTTTGGAACCATTAACATTTCTGTATCATATCTGTAACATTTATCTGTAATTTATCATTCCAAACTGGTAAATTTCCAAACAAAATTAAAATCGTTAAAGTCGTGCTGCTGTATAGAACTGGGGATAGACACCACTTCACAAATTACAGGTCTGTTTCCTTACTGCTACAATTCTCAGAAATTCAAGAAAGATTATTCAACAGCAGATTAGAAAAATTCATAGACAAGTATAAATTACTTTCTGATAGTCAATATGGATTCAGACCAAACTGTTCAGCATCGTCGGCATTAATGGAATCAATGCTTTGAGCAAACAGTATGCAGTTGGATTACTCGTTGATCTCAATAAAAGCTTTTGATACAATCAATCATGACATATTAATCAATAAACTAGATCAGTATGGGATGGGGGTAGTATTGCAGTGGGTGAGAAGTTATTTTACAGAAGGGAAACAGTTTATGAAGTTGGGAGAATGTTGATCCTCATGTTTAGACATTGCTTGTGGCATCCCCCAGGGGTCAGTATTGGGTCAAAACCTATTTATACTTTATACAAATATTTGCAATACACCAAAAACATTAGAATTTGGGTTATTCACAGATGACACTAATATCTTTTGTTGTGTGAGAAATTTACAGGAGCTAGTGGAGATGATCACTTCTGAAATGTGTAAACTAAAAAAGTGGTTTGACATAAATTATCACTGAACTTAAGTAAAACTAAATTCATGTTATTTGGTAATTGTAATAGGAGTACCAAAGTACAGATACAGATGGTGTCCCCATCGAAAGACTTAATGAATGTAAGTTTCTTGGGGTTATAATGGCCGATAAAATGAGTTGGAAATCTCACTTAAAATGTGCAAAATAAATTGTCAAGAAACATTTCAGTACTGAGTAAGGCAAAACACATTCTGGACCACAAATCACTTCACATTCTCTACTGTTCATTTATTGTACCATATTTAAATTACTGTGCAGAGGTTTTGGCCAATACTTACAAATGCACACTTCAAAATGCAAAAAAAAAGAAAAAAAAGAAAGAAAGCCATAAAGATGATTCATAATACCAGTTATAGAAATCATACAAATATTAAAGTTCATTGACCTGGTTCATTTTCAAACAGCACAAATAATGTATAAATCAATAAATAACAAACTTCCTAGAAATCTTTTTTTTTAAAAATGAATACAGATAATTTGAGGGGGATTTAAATTTACTGTAAAACAGCTTAGTTTAAAACAGCTTTTTTTGTTTGTTTGTTTATTTTTGTTTGCTTTTACTGTGCACCATCACATGTTTGAAATAAAGCCTTGATAAAATGGCTGATTGGCTACTTTGTCCAAGATATTTAAGTTTTTACATTTTACATCACCATAATTTTGTTGTGTTGAGAGTAGAGCTTGAATGACTGTGCTCTGGTGTCCGTTTTGGGTTTGTTAGGGCAAAGGTGATCTATGCGTTTACTCTTGAATGGTGAATTAGAGTGGTCCGACATTAGGATTAAATCTTGGGATGTTCCGATCGGAACTGCCCCGACAAAGGTGTTTTGTGATTGATTGGAGCTGGACAAATTAAACCCAGTTCATTAATTAGTGCACATTTCCTCTCTCTTTGTTTCATATGCACTGTGCCAGTGCACCGAGCAGCCAGTGCAACAGCCAATTACATTAGTGCACTAATTTAAATACTAATTAAATCTATTTTATTCACACAAGTGTCATCAGTCTTGCTCTGTGTGGCGGCGCCACAATGAAAACAGCCAGAGAAGTACATTAACTCCTTGTCTTAACAAGCCTGTTTTATTCACACAGATCATCAACAGTACACGCCTTATAAACAATGAGCGTCCAACCGAATCAAATATGGCAACGATGTACCATCCATCACCTAGTAGCCCGGATGTTGGGTCACCCCATAGTGTGGTGGATTCACTGACAGGCAGCACCAGTGAGTGCTCCTAAATCTGACTTTAGCAAAGTAACGTGGAGTTGTATAAAAACAAAAAGTAAATGTTCAGTTGTAGCTCCAATAAAGAGTTTCTATCATCAGTGCACAGACTTGCATTGGAAATGAAGAAAAACTGCCAGACAGAAAAATCTAAGTGTTGTTAATTTTCTCTTCTCTAAGAAACAAATTCTCCTAATTAATAAACGATTGTAGTATTTGAGCAGAAATGACTGAAGCTCGATGTTGCCTTAATAAATCTCACACCTTGTTTGGCAGCTTCACTGTCACGTCTCAGCTTCTTATTGTCAGCTACAGGAAGGAAAATACTAATTAAAGACATGTATGTTGGTGTAATAATCCTGACAGAGATAATGTGATGAGTGAGGTGTTGATAGAGGTGTTTTAGTATAAACTGGAGAATATGGGAACTCCCGTGATCAGTTTGTGGCCAAAGAGTTCCCCCCAGTGGCCAAAATATTGTTTTAGTATGTGCATGAAATTGAGTCTGTGAATAACTTTTCTTTTGATATTTGATGTTTGAATCCATGTGCAAAGATTTTTGGAACTAAACCAAATCAGTTTTGTGACACCAGTTGTGTTTGTGTGTATTTCAGAGCAGGGACACACGGACGCTGACACGTTCTTCTATCTGCTGATCATCTTCTCAACCATCAGCTCCCTGTACACACTGACCTGGGATCTGCGTATGGACTGGGGTCTGTTTGACTCCGGGGCCGGAGAAAACACCTTCCTCAGAGAGGAAATTGTTTACCCACACAAGGTAGAGCCTGAAGGCAACACAACACACCACACACACACAGTGTTGTCTCTGGTCCCAGCCCGTGTCTGCTCTGTCCAGGCGTACTACTACTGTGCCATTGTAGAAGATGTGATCTTGCGCTTTGCCTGGACCATCCAGATCTCTCTGGTCACGATGACCAACATCCACTCTGTGGGAGACATCGTAGCCACTGTGCTGGCTCCGCTCGAGGTCTTCCGGTGGGTTTGAATAATGCGTTTTCTTTCACTTCCAAAAATGCTAATCAGATCATTTCCAGATGTTGGGATTCAATCGGTCTTTCATCACGTTGGCCTCTGCAGCCGTTTTGTGTGGAACTTTTTCCGTCTGGAGAACGAGCACCTGAACAACTGCGGTGAGTTCCGAGCTGTGAGGGATATCTCCGTGGCTCCGCTTAACGCTGACGACCAGACTTTGCTGGAGCAGATGATGGACCAGGAGGACGGCGTACGCAACCGCTCGGGCAAGAAGCCCAGGAAGAGATCATACAGCCTGTCTCTCCGACGCCCCCTACTGTCCAATTCACAGTAAGTACTAGCAAGGAGGCCGTGACCGCCACACTCCAACATATCTTTATTTGACTTTGCTTCAGGCAGATGAATAAGTGCGATGTTTCTCATAAACCAGGATCACAACATACAGAACTGTGCAAAACATTCAAGTTTGAAACATCTGCATGCATGAAGGCAATAAGGGCTACAGCTATCTCACGTTTCACCCCAGTGATCTTGACTTATAACCAAATGGAAGGCAACTCTGGAATCTACCTAACTGTACACACACCTAAGCATGGGCCACATTTAGTTCCAATCAGGTTGAAAATTGTAATCCTTGACCTTAATGAATTATTTAAGAGCACTTTCAGGGTCATCCTTCACTGACATACTAAAATTGGCAGAAATCAGCAAATGGACTGGGTAGGATCAGACCAATAAACAAACAGGCAGACGTGACCTTGACCTTTGGCAAATTTGACCTTGGTGGGCAATGCCAGAACCCATCTCCATATGTGTACCACTTTTGGGGCAAAGCAGAGTGAAAAATACAAAGTTTGACCATTGACCCCAACGAACTTGACCCCAATGACTGACCTTTGATAATTTGGGCAGATTGCTTGGGCAGTTTCAGAAACCACCTACATATGTGTGCCACGTTTGGTAGACATTGGAGTAAAAAAATAAAATTTTTGACATTTGACTGCAATGTCCCTGACATTTGCCAAAACAAACCCTTAAAGGACATGCCGCACTACGTCATGTCGCTGTTAGTGGCCATTCAATAATCCACCGGGATTACTTTGTGCACTTCCATGACCGGTTTCAAAGTATATGGCATTAAGCTATGGAGACGTCCGAAAACAAAGTACTCGTGAGTAATCGGGTGTTTCCGACAATTGACGTCGCAACTAGAAGCGTCCCAGCGTGCGCTTCAGTGGAATGTAGCTAACAATGTTAAGAACGGAGGCACAGATTAATTCCAAAGTTGACATAAGTGTGATGTCGTGTTATGATGACTCATTTTTAAGTGATAACTGTTCATTTTGATGGAGTCAGGGTAAAATCTGCGGCTCCAAGAATGTGCACCTGGATGGCCATGAGTCATAAATGCAGTCTGTCAATAACAATCTCTGCTCCGGGTTCAGCTTTTTGTATGATTAATTATGAGTGTTGTTATCAATAAAATAAAATAAAAAATACATCTGCTGCCGGAGGGAAACGAGTGTCTCGTCAGCTGCGCGCGCACACACACACACACACAGGTCCACTCTCTCACAGTAAACAAAAAAAAAGAAAAAGAAATCTAGCCACAAAACACAAAAGTGGAACATGCCACACTCACTGTCGTGTTATGGATTAATTGCCAAATGTAAACTCCATATGATCAAAGAAGCGCATGTGTGAGATCGCCGTGGCTGCAGCTCTGCCTCTCTCTCGATCGTGGCACGTAAAACAACGTCCATGAACTCCTGGAAATAATGTATTCTGACTTTTTCCATAGTAACAAATCCATCTCTGTGTCCAGGCAGTCTGTTAAAAACAGTGTCAGATGTCCCGCGTCCATGTACACAGCGTCAGTAAACCAGCATCCACACAAACAGCATGTCACTTTAGGCTCCAAAATCCGACACTGAAAAAATTAAGTGTTTCAGGGTGAAGTGTGCCATCTGCTCTCTGTAAAGCCGAGCCATCACGTTCGAACAGCAGCTTAGAAACTTCGTTTTTGGATGGAGCAGGTTCTTTTCCCTCTGTCAGTCAGCCATGAAGGCACAAACAGTTGGGGCAGACTGACAGACGTTTCTACAAAACTATATACGTTAGAAAACACAACATACCAGCATGTTGAATTTCCGCATTTAATCTCTGAAATCATGGTGCCACATGAAAAGTCAGTTAGTTTGCAGATGACATACTTTTTTTCCTTCTTCTTTGGTAGGTCTAAAAAGGACACAAAGGTGCTCATTGATGATACGGATGATGAAGCCTTCAGCTGAGTCAGCAGTGACACACACACACACACACGCACGCAAAAGCGCACAGACACACCATGCAAACACACACAAACACACTTACATCTTTGTGAGGACCTAAATCCTTACTGACCAATCTTAACCTATTTTCCAGTCGCCCTAACCCTCCTACTTACCCTCTAAAGCTGTGAGCTCACAATGTCCTCCCTTTGAACAATTCACCTCCTCTTTCCATCCTTGCAATGTATTTGGTCTCTAAGTAAATGAATACACAGATAAGACAGTCAGAAACCTGCTGAAGCACAAATATAATCTGAAAACCTCACACAGCCACACAGACATAAGGGAAATCTTCTGCATTGGCACAAAACTGGAACGTCCAAACCAGACTTCCCTGGGATTATTCTCCTCTTCCTAATGTTAACCCCCCTTTTTTCAGTGAGTTGTTTGAGATGTTTGTGTTTTATTTTAGGTTTTTTTGCTGGAAAAAACTTTTTTTTTCTTCAAAGCTGCATTGATGCGACTGTTTACATGCCTTTTTGAACTCTTACTAGGATCAACAGGGAGAAGACAAGCAAGTCAAAAGACTAATAAACAATAGAAACCTGAGGAAGGACTCAACACACATCACAACATATCAAGAGAATCTGAACTGGTTTTCAACTTGTTGACTCTTTTATACTACTTTTTTTTCCCCCTGAATTGCTTCACTTTATTTGGAATAATATTAGTAACCACAACCCTGTTGGCATTTGAAGGAAAAGTGCATTTAATACACAGAGAATATGGAAGAAGGAAAGAAGAAAACCTTTTAGACAAATAAATGTTTAGAGTGAAATTATCTGTGAAGTTTCTTTGTAATACATTTTTGATGTGCATTATTACTCTATTGTTATGTGATATTTATACAAAAGTAGTCTGAGCATCCACACAATGAATGTAATGTGTTTTCTAATTATTGGAAAATGTTTTTCTTAATTAGACTTGTGCCACATTTTTACTAAGCTCACTTCAGTTTACCCTGAACATAAAAATTTGTGCAAAAAAGCTTGAAGAATTAATCACTGTGTTGTGACATCATAAAGTGCCCTCTTTGATACAGCTGTTGTTCATCGGTTATGTACCAGCGCTTGATTTTCAGGAACACGTGGTTATTTTCAAAACAGCCCAACAGAGTAAAATAGAACCAGAGCCAGATGATTATTTAATGATTGGAGTGCATATGGTGGTGCTAAAAAGTATGTGAGCCTTTATACATTTTTATTTTTTGCTACATTAAAAAATAAAAATACTTGAAAAATGCTGGCTTTATGCAAAATTTTTGTAAAATTATGCTCTTTAATCCCAAATTGAAAGCAATCTCTATAGCAGGGGTGGGCATCAAGGGCCAAGACACTGCAGGTTTTCCTTGCAACCAACCACCTCAGCAGGTGGGTTGCTGATGAGCTTCTCCCCTGAACATAAACACCTGATCATCATTGAAATCACCTGCTGAAGTGATTGGTTTGGTTGCAAAGAAAACCTGCAGTGTCTCGGCCCTTCATGGCACATGATTGCCCACCGCTGCTCTACAGCATGCTCTGAAATTTTTAATATATATATATATATATATATATCGTTATAGCTATATAGCTATATCTACATATAGGTCTATATGTGTGTATATATATAGAGAGAGAGATCTAAAGCAAGAATAATTGCTTGCATGTTATTATTTTGAAACTAAATTTTCATTTTTACAACCAATTTTCCTTACAAGTCAGGGGTTGGATACAAACACATTCCAGACACTGTACATGTCTCCGATTTCATTTAAATTGACCATTTATCAATGGAAACAGTTTGGTACTCTATGATCAATCTGTAGTAGATCATCCTCAAAAACTGACCTGTAAAGAGGCTGGTGAGGGAAGCCACAAAGGACCCCCCTCCCCCCATAGACAACTCCACAGGATGTTAGAAGCGAACATGGTAACTTTTGCATCACCAGAGCCAGCTCAATGGTGAAATGAAACAGAGAAAAACTTTGAGACATAAAGGGATATGAAATTAGGCTCACATTTCCCGTGTACCTTCTGTCACTAAGATTTCATGTTTTCATGTTTCATGTCCAAAAAGGCCTTTTCTCTTCGGGTCCAGCATGAAGCTTTGGTGAAACAAGAGACCAAGTTGCTCTACACCCATTTTCTCTAATCACAGCCACTGAAGCTTATATATTAAAGCGTTGTCATGGTGTCTTGGTGGTTTCCCTCACTAGTTTCTTTATGAGGGTTTGTTCATTTTTATTTTATTTTATTTTATTTTTTGGGGGGGGGGGGGGGGATTTATTTGTTTAAACAGATTTACCATGAAGTACTGTGCCGTTTCTTTTTAATGAGTGGTTTAAATGGACTCTGAGACATGCGGTACTTTAATATTTTGTATCCATCTCTTGACTTGTCTAAAGAAAACTGGTTGCAAAATTATGTTAAAAGGTATATTATACTTATACAATCTGTTATTTTGGCTTTGTGGTTCATATTATGTAGAGGTTTTTCTCCCCCCAAGACATTAATGAATATAGTTCTACAAATTTTTACATTGTTAAGCATGATTTTTTTCTGATTATTATTTATATTTAACATAAAAAATAAAAATGTATAAAAGCCTATGGATTAATATACTGTCTGGCAGTTTTTGAGTGAAATCCCAGTGACCTGCCAAGATTAATAGCCATAGTAATGTGATGGTTCTGTTGCTTTATTAGCCCACAGCTCATAATGCGACATGATGGATTTTACGCCACCTAGTGGTAATATTTCAGAATGCAACCCACCCAGTTCTCTGTAACTGTGTTCTCAAAAAAGTGGGAAAATGTGTACATTTACACAGGCCGCATGCTTATTCGTACTCCTGAGTTCCTTCCCCTGTACACTGGAATCAGCAAGATTTATATAGCTAACAACACGGACTCGGACGTTACTCCTCCATCTCACTTTACCGTATTGTTTATAATAGATATTGGATTACGATTTGTGGCTTCCAGTGCACTAACTGTGTATGCTTTAGCTGAGCCTCTGTGAAAGCCAGACAATGACAGAAAAACTGACTCACTTGCAAACTTTGATATTTCATAGCCTGGAAAGGTTTGGAATCAGTGAAACAGTACAACAGTGTAACTTCAGTTACTTGAAGTCTGTAGTCACGATGGCAGTCAGTGTCGTCCACAGTGTGTCAGTCTGCATTTTGGTTCAGTTATTATGTTTGGTTGCAATTTGAAACCTCAACACTAGATGGCATCAAAGGCACCATCATGCTGCTTTAATGCAGGTGAGCTACAGTGTAACGCATTTCACATTTGCATCACTTGTTGTCAAGCAAACTCTCATTTGGGGCTATTATTTAAAAGTAAGCAAATAAAGCAGCCTTTTTGAGGAAGCCTGTCCAGCTCTGAGCCTGGGAATCGATCAGTTTTTACTCCACCATCACACCTTCTTCAGTAGGTTCCTATTTAAATCAGTGTTGCCTCCATTGTATTTATTTATTTATTTTAGCACTTTAAAAGAAACATTTCAAGTGCTGTGAATTTGTTTTAGCCAAGATTATTATCTCTGGTTATTAGTGCTGTAAATGTGTTTTTAGCCCGTTGCTGTACAAGTATCTTGCTGCTTTTCTTTGCTTGCTCGCTGTGTCACAGTCATCCAGTCATATGAGAAAACCCAGACAGATAAAACACACACATACACAAATAAAGCTGCACAAAGCCCATTTTCTTCTACTTTTTTCCAATAAGTGACAAAAAGAAAGGAATTGTGGGTGCAACGAGCATACTGTAAACTGTAAAGAAAGTATTTTAAATAAGCATTGTGGAAGATGTTTCCGTTTAAACTAGGGATGTGCCAGGCCGATATTTTGGATCGGTATCAGCCCGATATTGGCTAAAATTACTGGATCGGATATCGTGAATTAAAAAAACAAAAACATTTGATTCAAATCTTCTGTTGCACAACTGAGTCATGTTGTATGCTGTGTACTGTATGTTTTATGAATGTATGTTAGGGGAGTAGAATATTTGTTTCACAGTCTGAGTTGATGTATTTTTAGATAGCTAGGGTGGCGAAGTACATCCAGACAAATGTATTTATTAAAAGGTATCAATCGGTATCCGTATCCACAGAAACTGAGTAGCGGTTTCGGACATAAAAAAAAGTGGCATCATGCATCCCTACTTTAAACCCCTAGTTTACACATTAATGTAAACTATAACATGACACATAGAAATAGTTACCTCTTTACTGCTGTGTGGTGTAACAACAGCACAGAAAACAGTTTTTGTTGATGTCATTGCACCTGCATGCTGCATTGTGTATTTTGTTCTTAATTTGACATATGTTGTATATATGAGTCACTGGAGCCACTGTAACACTGACTCATGTCATGTTGCCATTTTGCTCCAGAAGCAGCAGTATTTTCTAGGCAATGATCTGTTTTTTTTTTTTTTTTAATCATTCACAAGCCTGTTCTTCTCACATGTAAATCTGTTGGAAAACCTGTTTGTAAAAATGCGATGAACATAGAAGCAGATTAAGTGATTTGGTTGTGTCTTGTTGGTGATTCCGTCTTATTTCAGAGCATCCTCTGGGAGGAGGAAGAGGAGAAGGGGCAGATTCCTGTGCTGATGTTGTACATTTGTGAACATGCATGAAAATACAACAAAAGGAGAAAAACAATATATATATATATATATATATATATATATATATATATATATTGTGAATGTTACGTCTGTTGTAAAAAAAAAAAAAAAAGTCCCATAGACAAGAGCACTTTGTTGTAGTTTGTGAGGCACAGGAACAGCGCCTCCTCCTGTCCAGAGAGGGGCCACACCGTAAGTGGTAACTAATCCCACATCAGCTTGAGCTGGGGTTAGAAGAGCCTCTAACAAATCCAGGATTGTTATTTATTCATTGGAAGTATTTTGAAGTACTTCTATGTGGGAGAAATCACGTGTTTGTAACCTCCGGACACAAATCGAGTTATTTTGTAAACTTTGACCAGTTGATGTTGCCATTGGGTTGAAAACTGCACGTTTTTACTGCTTGGTGAAAGCAGACGATGTATAAAGAGCTGGATGTGTGCGCATCCTCCTCCCTCTCGATGTTGTATTGTTTCTCTAGATGAACGTGATAGTACCTGTAGTCAGATAGCTGGATGTTCTACTTTGATAAGACATTTGAATAGAATACGTTGTGCTAAATGTGTTGTTAAGAGACAGACTTAAGGAAAATGTTTAAATTTCTGATCCATCCTCCCTGTGTCCCTTTTTCAGAGTAGTTTGTACATGTCAGCTGTGTAACTGTTCTATGATGGTTTCCTGATGCTGTTTTGTATTTCTGTATACACTTTGGTGATCCTGTCATATCTGGGTTTTATAAACCACAATTATTTTTAAATGTCGCTCTGTCTCTGGACTTTCTTGATCTCTTAAGGATGATAAAATTTTACCTTTTTATGCAAAGTGTGTGACAGATCGCCCCGACATACGCACACACAACTCTTAATAGTCAGGATTGCTGAGTACGTTCATAAAACTATACATTTTTGTGAAATGCTTGCATTATCCAATTAGAAAATGGATGATTGCATTTTCCCAGAAGCCACCTTGGCAGCCATCATAGATTTGTAAAAATGGGAGGTTTTCATTATCACAGCTTTTGCTTGAGCTGGAATCTAGATTCCAGTGGCTCGATACACATTTTTGGGGCCAATTAATCCAGTCATGCTACACAATCTTGGATGGGTGGCCATCTTGGATTTAGGAATGGATGACTACATATACATTTTTTGTAATTACTACCATTGGATTTTTTGGCCCTGAATGTGTGGCTAGCCAATGGAATCAACATCCTAGGTCATGTAGAAGCAGGATATTGGAAAACCTCCAATTATAAGCTACCATAGCTAGCTGTTTTTTTTTTTTCTCTCTGTTTAAAGTGCAGCACCATCCAGAGATGGGAGTTGTATCTGTGTTGGTGACCCTCCTGTCCTGTGCACCAACAGCATTTCTTGTATATTCATCCATAAATTGTTCTGTGAATTGTTCTGTAATTTATGTTTGTAGCATGGCCCAAGCAGAGGGTCACCCCTTTGAGTCTGGTCTGCTTGAGGTTTCTTCCTCAGAGGGAGTTTTTCCTTACCACTGTTACTCTGGGGGTTGGTAAGGTTAGACCTTACCTGTGTGAAGTGCCTTGAGGCAACTCTGTTGTGATTTGGCGCTATATAAATGAAAACAAATTGAAATTGAAAAATTGAATACCATTTTTTTACAAATCCAAGCTAGATGGCATGATGGCTTCTGGGAAAATAGAACAACCCATTTTCTTATTGGCTATTTTTTGCGCTTTGCGTAAATGTATGGTTTTGCAAATCTCTACAAAATTCTAACCAAACCTAATACCTGAACATGGTGAACTTGACTATATCATTCAAAGGAATATTGTGCTGAGTACTGAATGTTTTGATTCTATGTGCATAAAGAAGTTGCACTTCAGTGAGCAAAATGCTCCAATATCTTAGTAGTAACACAAGAATTGTGTTTTGATCACAACCAGGTGAACATGCTCAGCAGTGGGCATTTGGCCTCTTTTGAAACCATTGATGGGCCCAGCAACTCAGTGAAAGCAGAAGCGAAAAGACTGTGAAAAATTATTTTGTGGGAAGCGTGGATGTTTGCATGCAAGTGTGCACAGCGCTCATTGACACCTGCATTTGAGCACGTGCACAGTGCTTCTTAACACAGCGTTTAGTATTTGTTAAACCCATAAAACTACACTATTGCTATGGATGCATCAGAGATTTCAACGGGTTTCTTAAAATATTGATGTAACAGAAGCAGCAGAGTTCACAATCAGCAGTTCATAAATCTTTACATTTAGTCTAAGTTAGCAGTTTTACATATGATAGACATAATTTAACAGTTTTAGTTAAAATGATTCATTGAGTTCTTCATTCAGATTTTAACTTTCATGGAGCAGATTTGAAAATGAAAATAGTCCTGATTAAACTAAAGAGGTCATATCGTGCAAAATCATATTTTTTTTAATCTTCTTTTATATTTTCATGTGTTTGAGGCTTTATGTGAAATATCCTCAGAGCTCCACAATTCTATGACTGTGTGAGCAGAATTTCTCCTAATGTATACATAAATATGCCTGGCACAGCTCATGAAAATTCAGTAAGATATATCTTATATATTATATTCCAATTCTAAGGTGGAACTATGCCAGTATACTAAGGTATATCTAAATATCTAAAAAGGAAGAGTAAAATAGGAGAGTAGAAAAGAGTAGAGAAGAGCCACTTAGGTGCCTGGTCTTGAGTTAAATTTCTGTGACATAGTATCCCTTCCCCCATACACACAAAATGCTATAATTATTAATAAGGTTATTTTAAAAACACAATCTGCTCAAAGGTCCAGTATTACCATTGTATTAAAAAAGATTCTGCTCAACAAAGTGAAAATTGTTATATCATGCAACCAGTTGCTTCTATATTTTGAGTTACTAAATAAACAACATACGTACCCGTGCACTACGAGAGCTTGTCAAACTTCTATTGTACCTGCATTTGCAATTGTCCAACAGGTGGAAATCTTGCTACATTTTAACAACCCTGGGACACAACAAATCTGTTGCTCATAGTGGCGGATGAATCTCATAATCGGATATGGATGCACATTCCTGAACCCTCCAGCAGGTGCCACTGTTCACCAGATGGGAGCACAGCCCGTGATCCTTTTCATGTGGACCCCTGAACAATGTTCAAAACACAGGGGTTTCAAAGGATTCAAACATAACTCTGACTATACCCAGTGAACATGAAACATAGATGTTTGGTTGAAAACTAGGTGATAGCTGGTGTGAACATCTTTTCACCTACACATGTTGTGATACGTTGCAAAATGCTACTTTGTTTCAGTGAATGGATGATTAATTCAGGTGAAGCTTTAAAAAGAGCTGATATGGATTATTGTGGTGATATTTTTCCAAATTCATATTTCACTGGTTAGTGAACTGTGATTTACAAAAACACGTCTTTTCAACGCATTTTTTAGGTTTTGCATTAAAATGCCATAAATACAGAGGTGTGTCGGCAGATAGATAGACAGACATACAGACAGACACTTTCGACACTGTCATGGTGACATCTACTGGACTGTGGGACAACATTCTACTCAAAAAACGATTTCTAACCATCTACACTCAATCATCTTCAACCACTTACTCCAATTAAGGGTGACGGGAAGGCTGGAGCCTATCCCAGCAGTCATAGGATGTGATGCGGGGTACACCCTGGACAGGACGCCAGTCTGTCACAAGCCCACATATAGACAAACACATTCACACCAAGTGAATGTTGGTGGAAACATCAAGTTTCCAGTTCACCTAACGTGCATGTCTTTGGATGTGGGGGGAAGCACCTGGAGGGAAACCATGCAAGAAGAACATGCAAACTCCACAAATAAAGGCCACAGGTGGGAATTGATCCCATGACCTTCTTGCTGTGAGGCAACAGTGCTAACCACTGTGCTCCCCAAACAAAAACCAAGTGCGAGATTATCTTTTAAGAACTGAATTACACATGTCCATATATATATATATATATATATATATATATATATATATATATATATATATATATATATATATATATATATATATATATATATATATATATATAAACTGCAGGATACCAACTGACACAAACTCTTTAGTTTCCACAATTCCACAAAGAAACTGTGCATGTTAAAATGTGAAAAGCGGTAGGCTTCTGTGGCTGCTGCTATTGAAGAGAGTTCACAGTGCAGCACCAGCTTCAGTTTCACGGTGGGGTGGAAAAGAGAATCATTTTTAAAAGAAGATATGAAATTCCAACCTGGAGTTGTGGTTGTTTTCAGCCTGCCGTGAAGCTGTGACACAGTTTCATACTCCACTCCGATAGGTGGCGCAAATAAACTAATCTTGGCTTTGAGAAAAAAAAAAGACAATAGCGGAAATACGTCACCAGGCGGGAAGTTGAAAGTTGGAAAACGCTTCATATTTATTTTGTCTTTCTGGTTTTTCATTGTGTTCGTTTTTTTTAACGACGGACTTGTATTGTTTTACGTGAGGTTGGCTAGCGGTAACATTAGCTACGCTAGTTGACAGGTTAAAGTAACCTCTTGGTTGCTGACGCTGGTTTGTTTTATTTTGTTTATCGCGCAGAATGACACACGGTAGTCTTGCTCGAGATTTGAAACTATGGGCGACAAAAGAATTCAACCTGTGCCCGGAAAGCCTGCCAAGTGACAGCTACTTTAAAACGTAGGTATCTCTGTATATAAAACAGTTCTGTGCTCGAGATTACGATTACCGCTTGTTTACCCTGGAGTGACGTCACAGAGATCAGAACTGTGAACTCAAACATAAATCCATTTTATGTTCTGCTTCACTGTCCATGATTTTAACTGCTTGATTGTTTGGACACTTTGTCAACATGATCACTGGATTTTATTGAACTCTAGGCTAACCCATCCAGGGGAGTATTGGTGTAAAATTTAAAATTCATGGCTGTGATGGCAATTTGAAATGTTCAAGAGGAGCTATCACTGACTTATTGTGAAAAATTTCCCAATATTTAATTTGATCTGCGCAGATGAGCCCTTCCCTTGACAGAATATACATAATTGTAGGTTTGACAGTTGCTGGGAGTAGGGTAGAGATTTAAGATCTGAATCCTGCTTGGTCCATCTTTGTTGGCAGGTTTCAAGTAATTTTAAGTTCTCCTATGTACTGGGTAAACCACACAGATGAGGAAAATTCTAAAAGAGGTCTAATACGTGTATGAGTAGAGTAGTATGTAAGGTAGGATTGTCCTCCAGTTGAAACTGCTCCTTATATGGTTCCTTTTTTCAGCTAATTGTCATATTAAATTGATGAGGGTAATCAAGTGCTCAGTGATTATATTTCACTGAGTGGTATTCCATATGCTTGTCTAGCCTTGTTTAAAGGTGTTAACTGATGGTGCAGTGACAACTTCATCAGGTAGCCCATTCCACCATGGCACGACCTGATTACTGAAGAAAAACAGTCTTTTGTTAGTATTTGTAATGCTCCTTTTTAAGCGTAGAGTATGTCCTCTGGTCTTCATATCCCTCATCATTTCTGGTATGTACTGTGTAGAGCATTGGTCTCCAAATTATTCCAGAAAGGGCCGAGAGGGTGCAGGTTTTCTTTGCAGCCACTGACTCCAGCAGGTGATTTCACTGATGAACTCATCCCACCTGCTCCAAGTGATGTTAATCAGTGAAATCATCTGCTGAAGTCATATAGTCCGTGCACATGTTTAAATGTGTTGATGAGGTTCCCCTGCAGTCTCCTGTATAGTGGAGAGGGTAGTTGTAGGGTTTTTCAGTCTTTATGAGTCTTGTACACAGATATCATAAAGGATGTATGGGATTGAGTGTCAAACAAAGTAAACAGAAAGCCAGTCCGTTAGCTTTACACACAGTGGAGTAGATGTGGTCATGAAATTGTAGTGAAGAGTAAATCGTTATTCCCAGATCTGAATTTACAAATTTGAATTTTTTATTGTCAATCAGAATATGGAACAAGCAGGTCCCAATTGATCTGTCTTCTCTGAAATAATATGACAGCTGATTTAAAACTGTTAAGCATAAAGCCCCATGACTGTGCAGTTACAACAACACTCACTCACTCATCTTCAACCGCTTACTCCAGTTAAGGGTCACGGGGCAGTTAAGACCACAGTGCAGATCAAAGAGTGTGAGGGAGAGGGGAGTTACCTAAATTTAGATAGATTTTAACATTGTCAGCAAATATCTTCAATTTAGATTATACATTATTAGGGACAAAATTAATGTGTGTGTACATATATATATATATATATATATATATATATATATATATATATATATATATATATATATAAGAAGCAATGGTCCCAAAACAGAACCTTGTGGGACTCTTCTCAAGATAAATGGCTGTATTTCCTAAATGTTGAAAGAGGTGATCTTGTTAAACTCATGAATCAATGTTGAACAATATACATACAGAACAGAATTATAATTCAGACAGATCTTTCTGTACTCACATCTCTATCAAGGCACCCCCAGATCAGCCACCACCCAAAATGACCATTTTCGTTATCCTGTCTGTTTTACAGGCTGTGTGTTGGGACAGGGCAGTCTATATGGAAGTATGTCATCCAGCACGTTTATCAGCAGAGGTTGGTTCTTTCACTGTCCCACTGCTGGGCCTCGTGAACATTCACTTTTAACGTTTGTCAGCTGCTTTTTTTTTTTTCTTTTTTCTTTTTTTTGGTAGTTCGTTAATAAACAAGTTGAGATTAAAAAAAAAAAACCCTATGCTTAATTGTTTTTGTTTTGTAATTGAGGACTAATCTGTTCGACAGTAATACTATAATCACAAAGATACATCTGACTTCAGTGTTTATTATTTACCTTCTGTGATTAAAAAGTGTGTGCTGCCTGTCTTTATAGCACAGTTTGTGACAAATTATAGTTACACTTTCTTGACCATGTCTTTGCTCTGCAGAAATGTCAGGATGATGCGTGGAAATCTTCAATGGTATCCTTTCTTGCTTTCATACAGGATCCAGAAGCTGTTAATGCCTCAAATACGGATTAAGCAACTTGATCTGTTTGAGTCAAACTGTTACGCACAGGAACTGAATTGAAGTGTTTCATGATTTGCTTAAACTCCATTGCTTGGTCACCCTATATAAACATGGTTTGCAGGTGTACAGGTCCCAGCAAATACAAATACAACCCCAATTCCATTGAAGTTGGTACATTGTGTAAAATGTAAATAAAAAGATAATACGATTTGCAAATCCTCTTCAACTTATATTCAATTGAATACACCACAAAGACAAGATATTTAATGTTCAAACTCATAAACGTTATTGTTTTTATGCAAATATTTGCTCATTTTTAAAATGGATGCCTCCAACACATTTCAAAAAAGCTGGGGCAGTGGTATGTTTACCACTGTGTTACATCACCTTTCCTTCTAGCAACAATCAATAAGTGTTTGGGAACTGAGGACACTAATTGTTGAAGCTTTGTAGGTGGAATTCTTTCCCATTCTTGCTTGATGTACGACTTCAGTTGTATAACAGTCCAGGGTCTCCATTGTCGTATTTTGCGCTTCATAATACGCCACACATTTTCAGTGGGCGACAGGTCTGGACTGCAGGCAGGTCAGTTTAGTACCCACACTCTTTTAATACAAAGCCACGCTGTTGTAACGTGCAGAATGTGGCTTGACATCGTCTTGCTGAAATAAGCAGGGACATCCCTGAAAAAGACTTTGCTTGGATGGCAGCATATGTTGCTCCAAAACCTGGATGTACCTTTCAGCATTGATGGTGCTATCACAGATATGAAAGTTGCCCATGCCATGGGCATAAACACACCCCCATACCATCACAGATGCTGGCTTTTGAACTTTGCGCTGGTAACAATCTGGATGGTCTTTTTCCTCTTTTGTCCGGAGGACACGACATCCATGATTTTCAAAAACCATTTGAAGTGTGGACTCATCAGACCACAGTACACTTTTCCACTTTGCATCTGTCCATTTCAAATGAGCTCGGGCCCTGGGAAGGTGGCAGCGTTTCTGGATGTTGTTGATATTTGGCTCTCGCTTTGCAGGGTAGAGTTTTAACTTGCACTTGTAGACGTAGCGATGAACTGTGTTAACTGACAATGGTTTTCTGAAGTGTTCCTGAGCCCACGCTGTAAGATCCTTTACACAATAATGTCGGTTTTTAAAGCAGTGGCGCCTGAGGGATCGAAGGTCACGGGCATTCAAGTGTTGGTTTTTGGCCTTGCCGCTTACGTGTAGAAAGTTCTCCGGATTCTCTGAATCTTTTGATTATATTATGGACTTTAGATGATGGAATCTCTAAATTCCTTGCAATTGAACATTGAGAAACATTGTTCTTAAACTGGTGGACTATTTTTTTCATGCAGTTGTTCACAAAGTGGTGATCCTCACCCCATCTTTGCTTGTGAACAGCTGAGCCTTTTGGGGATGCTCCTTTTATATCCAATCATGACACTCATAATTGGTATCCTCAGTTCCCAAATGCTTTTTGGGTATTGTTAGAAGGAAAGGTGATGTAACACAGTGGTAAACATACCACTGCCCCAGCTTTTTTGAAACATGTTGCAGGCATCCATTTCAAAATGAGCAAATATTTGCACAAGAACAAATTTTATCAGTTTGAACATTAAATATCTTGTCTTTGTGGTGTATTCAATTGAATATAGGTTGTGTTGGACCCCAAACAGTGTCATCAAAAGCAACTTTCTCGTGTGTGTGTGTGTGAGAGAGAGAGAAATTGTTTCTAATTGTTGGCAGTACTAAATCACATTTTAAGCATTTTTCCGAGAGTGGGTGATTATTTGGGATTGTTTTCCAAATAATATGTACAATTTCCATCTGTTTTCAAATATCCAATATGCAGTGGATGACAGCCTCAGTCACTGCCCAAAATATCCAGAATTCACAGGCTCTCCAACAAGTTGCTGGATGTCATAGCTAACTTAAGCGCAGGTACTCTGAGTCCTGTGCAGAGCTGGGGCAGAATCTCTGAGTTTTTCCCAGTGAAAACTGGTGTTCATCAGGGATTTGTTCTGGTTCCTACACCATTCACTGCTTGCAAGGACTGGGTGTTGGATAAGTTTGTAGAGAACAACGGCTGTAGTGCTTTTGTTGGTGAGGAAAAGTTTACTTATCTTGACTTTGTAGAACCAATGGATACCTTAATTGCAGCACTTGAGAAGCTGAGTAAGGAATTGGAATGTAGGCGATTGTGCTGTGTCAGGTCCAAGATCTGGCTTTCAATGATTTGTTGAACTTTGCCATTAGAAATGTATCTGTGTGGTGAAAGTGTCTAACTTGTAGAGGCGTTCACTTATCTCAGCAGTGATGCTCCTATCTCTGGATCCTCAGCCTATGACATCAAGAGGTGCCTGAAAAGAGCTTATTGAGTCATGGGTTTATTGGGAAGAAGTGTGTGGTGATGCTGACACCGTTACATGAGAATGAAGGTCCAAGACTTTGGGATCTTGGCGCTTTGTGTCTTATTGTATGGTTGTGAGATTCAGAAGATAATCAGAGATCAAAAGCAAAAATGGGATGTTTTTGGTACCAGGTCTCTAAGAGAAGCTACAGGTAGCACTGGAATGGTTACTGCAGGAGATTCAGATGAGGAGGATCACTTGCATTGTGAGGAAGAGTCAATGACCCTTTAGCCATGTAACCATTTCTCATTGAGTAACCAAGACAGGTCCATAATGTGGTGGAAGCAGTAACGTGTGGCACCATTGCTTGCTCCCTTATCTGACTGGTTCATCATTATAGTCATTATTTGTAGTTGTATTTGTTTTGGTGGTATGTTTAGAAATGGCTAAATGATTAAAGCAATAAAAAGTTAAGACTGGCTGCCGGTTGGGACTTGGTACTTGTAGCTACATGAGATCTGGCAACACTGATGGACATATATGTCTCTCAGCCACCAAACTCACTTGTCTTAATACCAAAATATTCCTTGACATTATGGTTTCAAGGTACAACGCACTTCACGATAAAGAGGTACAACTTGGTTTTCCCCTCTGCTGACACTAAAGATACCCAATATGGAAAATTAATATAATTTGATTATGCCATTAGCATGAGGTGTTTGCTGTTTTTTTTTGTTTTTTTTCTTCTTCCAAGTTAAAGCAGGCTGAGGGCCAGAGTGATGCTGCAAAGCAAAATGAGCTTCAGAGGAAGATCCAACAGCTGAAAGCTGATATCAGTCACCTGGACTCTCAGATCAGTGGTACTGAGGAACAGCTGGCCTCACAGGGTGAGTTCACCACTACAGTATGACATTTTTATACAGATCACCACATATTGATTATGCTGTATAAGACTATTACACAGTGAATGTTTATGAGTTAAATGGTATATTTAATTAGGTGAAAGCCTCGTTGAATGGAACATTCCATCTTTCATCTCATGAAATATTGTTCCATTGAAAGAATGTAAAAACATTCATTATTTGTTTTTTATAATGGCTAAAATAGATTCTTGTCATTTGATATTTTATTAATTTATAAACAGAAAACATGCAGATCCACCTTGGATTTGCTGTGGCGACCCCAAATGCAAACAAGGGAGCAGCCGAAGGGACTTACTTAGAAAAGGGACTTATATTTTGGTGTGTGTCACTGGTGCTTTGACGTCAACAGTCCAATACAAACTTTAAATAGGAGTCCAAAAATAATTCTGACAATGCCTCCAGACTGTTTACGGTGTCATGGATTTTTTTTTTTTTTTGTGCGTGTGTATGTTAGTCAATTAGCTCGTTCAAATCATTGTCTATCAGCAAAACAAATTCTGCCATGTTTAGCTAAACTTCACCCCCACTAGTGTGTGCGTGGGTGGGGTTCACGCACACAGCGAGTCAGAAAACCAGTCAGTATCTGGTGTGACCACCATTTGCCTCACGCAGTGCAACATATCTTTTTCACATAGAGTTGATCAGCAGCCAACCGGCATTGAATATAAGCATTTACCCACTCAAGTCGGTTACGGCAATGAACTGCAGTCAGGTCAAGACCCCGATAAAGGATGACGAGCATGTAGATGAGCTTCCTTGAGATGGTTTCTGACAGTTTTGCAGAAATTCTTTGGTTCTTCAAACCGATTGTTGCAGCAGATGTCTGGGTGGCTGGTCTCCGACAATTTTGGAGGTAAAGTACTGGCTGCTGAAGTCCTGGGCTGGTGTGGTTACACCGTGTCTGCGGTTGTGAGGCCAGTTGGATGGTCTTGGAAATGCCTTTGGAGATGGCTTATGGTAGAGAAATGAACATTCAGTTCATGGGCAACAGCTTTGGTGGACATTCCTGCAGTCAGCATGCCAATTGCACGCTCCCTCAAAACTTGCAGCATTGTTGGCATTGTGCTGTATGATAAAACTGAACATTTTAGGTGGCCTTTTATGTGGCCAGCCTCAGGCACACCTGTGCAATAATCATGCTGTCTAATCAGCATCTTGATGCCACACCTATGAGGTGGGATGGATTATCTCGGCAAAGGAGAAGTGCTCACTAACACAGATTTGTGAACAATTTTTGAGAGAAATTAGTCTTTTGTGTGTTTAGAAAATGTTTTTGATCTTTGAGTTCAGCTCGTGAAAAACGGGACCAAAAACAAAAGTGTTTATATTTTTGTTCAATGTATATGTGACCTCTAAATGGATTTACAGCCTCTCATCTAGCAGATATTATTAAATGTACTGGCTCATGCTCTGTGTCCTCAGAATGCTGGATGTGCTCCAAAGGTAAAAGGTAAAGTAGTAGTCAGCAAGTGAGTGCTTTGTCTTATGTTGCTCCTTTTCTGTGGAATAATCTTCCTACTTAGGTAAGATGGTGTAATTACAGAGTTGTGTAAATCCAAAATAAATACTCCTCTGTTTTCTCTAACTTATAATGACCTTCTACTAGTATTGATTCAATAACTTCCATTTCACTGATATTAGTTGCAGTACTGATGGGAAGTTGCATGAGATTCTTAGCAAAGTAAGGACTCTACTGCCAGTGAGCTTGTTAGTTATCTGTTAGTTATTGAAGCTGGTGTCATTGCGGATTAGTCGTTTTGATTGGTTTCTGCTTTACTCTCTGAACGAGATCCTGACAGCTAGAGTTGCTTGGTGTCCAGTTAAATGTCGGAGGAAGAGGCGGTAGATCATTGGGGATTGCTGCTGGGGAGTGAGAAATATGGTGGAAATCTCTGACGTGGCAGTGTGGAGCATCGACACTGACACAGTTAGCTTAAGCGAATAGGTATGGGGTGAACTAATTGATACATCGTGTCTGAATGTAACTTTTCTGCATTGAGATGTGTGCAGTCTATATTGGAATTTGTGAACTTCAGAATGTGCTTGCAGCTAGAACTGTCAGGCAGTTTAAAAAATATCAAATTATTTACATACTTTGTGGTTAATTAATTAATATAAATTAATCACACATAATTTTCTATATTCTCAGAGCATATCGTATTTCATGTCATTAAAAATATTGGACATGATTAACACATACAAAAAAATAATCATGAATATGTAGACTGCTCACTAGTAATGAAAATTAATCACCATAAACACATCACAAAAGACTGCCTAAGGTGCAGTGTATAAGAAAAATAATTTTATTTGCATGTGCCATGACCTGAGGTAAGTTTTGTTCCTTAAGAGCTGACACACAATGTTTTTTCAGTGAGTAGAGTAGGAAGGTGGTAGAGGAGTTCAACTTCTTTTTTTTTTAAGGTAAAACTGTAGTACATCACAACAAAATGGAAGAGCCGAAATTTTTTGATTCATCAGTGTTCCTTTACCACAAGCCATACCATCATCACAATTGTGAACATTGATGTCGAACATCACAGGTTTTCCTCATATGGTGCTGGCCAACAGTAGTTGGGTGATTGCACCTATAGTAGAAGCACAAACTCCAAATGTGCAAATCAAAATCTAAACAAATGTGCCAGTCCTGAAAAACTGCTGATGGATTTTGAAGTCACATGTACAGTAGTGTTCAGAATAATAGTAGTGCTATGTGACTAAAAAGATTAATCCAGTTTTTGAGTATATTTCTTATTGTTACATGGGAAACAAGGTACCAGTAGATTCAGTAGATTCTCACAAATCCAACAAGACCAAGCATTCATGATATGCACACTCTTAAGGCTATGAAATTGGGCTATTAGTAAAAAAAAACAAAAAAAAAAACAGGTAGAAAAGGGGGTGTTCACAATATTAGTAGTGTGGCATTCAGTTAGTTAATTTTGTGTAACAAACAGGTGTGAATCAGCTGTCCCCATTTAAGGATGAAGCCAGCACCTGTTGAACATGCTTTTCTCTTTGAAAGCCTGAGGAAAATGGGACGTTCAAGACATTGTTCAGAAGAACAGCGTAGTTTGATTAAAAAGTTGATTGGAGAGGGGAAACTTATACGCAGGTGCAAAAAATTATAGGCTGTTCATCTACAATGATCTCCAATGCTTTAAAATGGACAAAAAAAAACAGATACGCATGGAAGAAAATGGAAAACAACCATCAAAATGGATAGAAGAATGACCAGAATGGCAAAGGCTCACCCATTGATCAGCTCCAGGATGCTCAAAGACAGTCTGGAGTTACCTGTAAGTGCCGTGACAGTTAGAAGACACCTGTGTGAAGCTAATTTATTTGCAAGAATCCCCCGCAAAGTCCCTCTGTTAAATAAGACATGTGCAAAAGAGGTTACAATTTGCCAAAGAACACATCAACTGGCCTAAAGAGAAATGAAGGAATACTTTGTGGACTGATGAGAGTAAAATTGTTCTTTTTGGGTCCAAGGGCCGCAGACAGTTTGCGAGACGACCCCAAACTCTGAATTCAAGCCACAGTTCACAGTAAAGACAGTGAAGCATGGTGGTGCAAGCATCATGATATGGGCATGTTTCTCCTACTATGGTGTTGGGCCTACATATCGCATACCAGGTATCATGGATCAGTTTGTATATGTCAAAATACTTGAAGAGATCATGTTGCCTTATGCTGAAGAGGACATGCCCTTGAAATGGGTGTTTCAACAAGACAGTGATATAAAAAAATTGATTGATTGATTGATTGATAGTAAATGTGCAAAATGTTGGTTCCAAACCAACAAAATTAATGCCTCACAGATGTGAAGAAATCATGAAAAACTGTGGTTATACAACTAAATACTAGTTTCGTGATTCACAGGATTGCTAAAAAAGCAGTTTGAACATAATAGATTTGAGTTTGTAGCATCAACAGCAGATGCTACTATTATTGGATTTGTGAGAATCTACTGGTACCTTGTTTCCCATGTAACAATAAGAAATATACTCAAAACCTGGATTAATCTTTTTAGTCACGTAGCACTACTATTATTCTGAACACTACTGTATAATGGTTTATCTATAACTTCATAAAGGAATCATTACCTGACTGAGACGGTTATTTAGCAAGACTCATGAGAGCGGTGCTGTGCTACAGCTTACAGCTTAGCTTGTTGTTAAGACGTTTTGAGTTGAGATGACATTTCAGGCTTTCTCCATTTGATGCATTGTACCAAAGTTAGCTTAGAGCTAATTTACATCTTCTTGAAAAACTCTGCTGGTTTTCTGATCATCCATTCCGTAAATGGAGTTTTCTTTCACAGAAGCAACTCGTGCTTACTTCATAAGTTTTCATAGCTACTATGTACAAAATGATGACCGGGTCTTGGTTAATCTGCATTTATGATGAGTTTTTTTTTTTCATGATTAATCTAAATTAATGCACAGTGGTTTACTGGTTAGTGGCACTATTGCATCACTGCGAGAAGGCCCCAGGTTTGCTTCCGACCTCATCCTTTCCATGTTCTCCCAGTGTTTGTGTGTGTTCCAGTTAAGAGTTTGCCCAATTTCTGTGTTTCTGAAATATGCACACCTTTAGTGTGTGGACTAGTCTATCAGGTATTTAAATCTGAGCACAATACATTTTCCCCATTCCTCTTTGAATGACTGCTTAAGCTCTGTCTGATTTAATGAAGATTGTAAGTGAACAGCCTCTTTTAAGCCTTGCCAGAAATTCTCAAAATTGGACACAAAGTCCGTCACTCCGGAGACTTAATATTTTTGTTTATAAACTGTTGCTGTGTAACTTTAGCTTTATGCTTGATGTCATTGTCTTGTTGGAAGGCAGAGCTTCTCCCAAGTCACAAGGATTCTTGCCAACAGCATCAAATTTCCTGCCAGGATTTTTCTGTATTCATTTTACAATCGCAGACTGTACAAGCCTTGTAACAGAAGGTGCTTCTCCAAAGCATGATGCAGCCACTACCATGCACTTACAATACGCAGTGTTTTGACTTTCTCCACAAAATGATTCGTACTGTCAAGTCTTATAAGACCAGTTTTGATTTCAAACTGTAGCACCTTCTTCCAGGTGACATCAGAGTTTCCTGTTTGCCTTCTGACACGCTATTGAAGATGTCACACGGATTTTGTCACCCTAGCACAGTGCTTCGGCAGCTGCTTGTGTAGTCTCTCTGCAGCCTGTGTAGCCTGCTGAGTTGTCACAGGTCTCTTGGTGGGCTTTTTTCTCATTAGTGTCATCCTTCCACAGATGATTATTTTTTAGGGCAACCTGCTCTATGCAGATTTCAGCAGTGTCACACACTTCACATTTATTAATGAGTTAAAGTGGTATTCAGCAGCATAAGCATTTTAATTATGTTTTTCATCAACTGACTTTTGTTCTCCAGTCACTTGCTTCAAGTGCTCCTTTGTCTTCACAATGTGTTCTTTATCCCAACACTGACTCCTACCTTTGATGTATGTATAGTTTGGGTTACCCGTGGTTAGTGTAATCTGTATGTTTTTGGGTTGTGGGAGGATGCTGGGAAAACATCAAGGAAACCCACAGCAGACATGGGGGAACATAACAGTGGCAATACAAAAAAATCTATTTTCTTTTTAAATTTTTATTTATTTCAATTTGTAGACTGTTGCTAGACAGTTACTTTTTGTTGATTAGTGTTTTTAAGCCATTTTTAAGTGATACATCTAAAAGAAGATAATGTGGTAGACATCATAAATCTGTGAATTTATTTTATTTAACAGAGCAGTCCATCAGCCGTACATGGGCCCGAGTGGAGGACAGCCAACGCAGGGAACTGTTCCTGCTGGCCTTCAAACAACGCTGTATTCACAGCCGCAAGATGCTGTTTGATGACACACAAAAGATAAGCAAACACTGCCAGGCATTGGACCTAATGGCCAGGTATAAAAGTGAGAAATAAAAGTTAAAATTAACTAAATTTTGGACAACACTGGATACATATCATTCAAAGGTCAAATCTCAATAGAAAATGTAACTATGTGTTGCAGAAAGGCAGAGGCCAAAGTGTTGTTTGATTTTAAATCTTCCACCAACAATGACAGTGATGGTCTTAATTCCAAAGTTTCAGCAGAGGCACAGGTCCTGGTAAGCACTGTCAAATATCAATCAGGCTGTCTTTGACATTATAGAAATGCTGTGAGCCATAGTTGGGTCTCCACCAGAAAGCTGAAAACAAAAGAAGATGATGTCATTGCATGGACGATTGATAAAAATGAAATCGTACACCAAACAATATGGTAAACGTTAAATCAGTGCCAGTCTTTTATATGTGTGCAATAATATTTTGCCCTCTTGAACAAAGCTTTCTAGCTAAGGAGGAAACATTGACTGTTGGAAATTCAAGTGAAGTCTGCCCATATGGATGCAGTACTGGTCAAAAATTTGGACACAGATTAAATGTGCCTATGATTTGAATTAAGTCCTTATGCTTAATAAATAGTTTAAATGTGCATATGCTTTGAATTAAGTCCTTATGCTTAATAAATAGTTTTAAGTGCACTAATATGAAAAGTTTGATTTGAAACTTTCCTGTGAATTGTAAAATGTGAAAAATGATATAAATAAAGAAACCTGAGCTGTTTCCAAATTTTTGACTGGTACTCTGCTACAGAACTATCAGCGTTTATTCACACAATCTGTAATGCTTCCCAGATTGTCTGTAACACATTAGGTCAAACAGCTGCTGACTGAAGCAGTTCATCCAATTTCAAGTATTTTTTTTTTCTTTCTCACATTAGCGTGAAGTGAGATTGCTGTGTGATGACAGGGTCCACTTCTTTCAGTCTTTACAAGAGAGTGAACTGAAAACTACACAGTCTTCAACAGCACAGCGAGGGCTACAGTGAGTACACTATTTGACAGGAAGTATACACTGTAATGCCACTTGCTTGAATTTACTGCTTAGTTTTTCTCTCTTTCAGCATGACACGTGAAGAGAGGGCGACAGTGTTCCAGTACTGGTTGAGTAATGTGGAGGTAGTTGCTTTTTTAAATTAAATTTCACACGTTGCGTTTCACTAGGCCACGCTGATATCTGTCTTTACATCCAGAGATGATTATGATGATAATATTTATGTAGCACTTTCCAACCAAACATGCAAAGTGGTTCACTAAATAAAAGATGATAAAACACCAAACACAAACAATACAACTACAACAATCTAAAAGAATTAATAAAGTAGGAAGTGCATCCAACTGATCACCATCTGGTGGAGAGTTGGATCAGAGGCTGGAAGAGGACTTTGGACAGAAGTAGCAAGCCCAAACAGACAGTGCTCGTGAACTGGGGACATCTGGAGAAGCCCATTGTCTGACAGATCTTCAACTCACACCTCCGGCGGAGCTTTTCTGGCATCCCTGTGGAAGTTGGGCGCATTGAACCGGAATGGGCAATGTTCAAAGGTCCAGTTGCTGAAGCCGCAGCAGGGAGCTGTGGCCTGCAGGCCTTAGGTGCCTTAAGGGGCGGCAACCCTCGAACACCATGGTGGACACTGGTGGTCAGGGAAGCTGTCCGACTGAAGGAGTCCTTCCAGGATATGTTATCTCAGAGGACTCTGGAGGTAGGTGTATGGTACCAACAGGCCCAAAGGGCAGCAGCCTCTGCTGTGATGAAGGCAAAGCAGCGGGTGTGGGAGGAGATCAGAATACCCATGGAGAAGGACTTTCGGGCGGCACCAACGTGCTTCTGGCGCACCATGGTGCACCTCAGGAGAGGAAAATGGGGAAACATCCCAGCTGTTTACAGTAAGGATGGGACTCTGTTGACCTTAACTGAGGAGGTAATCCCGCGCAGGAAGGAACACTTTGAGGAAATCCTGTATCAGACTGGAGTGCCCTCTGTAGTAGGGGCAGAGCTGTGAGCTGATGGGGGATCATCATCAATTTCCCTGGTGGAAGTCACTGAGGTAGTCAAAAAACTCCACAATGGCAAAGCCCCGGGGGTTGATGAAATCTGTCCAGAAATGCTGAAGGCTCTGGGTGTGGAGGGACTGTCTTGGATGAGACGTCACTTCAACATTGTGTTGAGGTCTGGGACAGTGCCTAAGGCATCGCAAATTGAGATGGTGGTCCCCATATTTAAAAAGGGGGATCATAGAGTGTGTGCCAACTAGACAGGCATCACACTACTCAGCCTCCTTGATAAAGTCTACTCCAGGGTGCTGGAAAGGAGCGTTCGGACGATAGTCGAACCTCAAATTGAAGAGGAACAATGTGGGTTCCGTCCTGACTGTGGAACAACCGACCAGCTCTTCACTCTCACAAGGAACATAGCGGGGGCCTGAGAGTATGCCCATCCAGTCTACATGTGTTTTGTGAACTTGGACAAGGCATATGATCGGGTACCCCAGGAGAGATATTGTGGGAGTATGGCGTGAGGCGGTCCATTCTCAGGCCCATCCAATCTCTGTACTTATAAATTGAAAGCTGTGTTCAGCAGCAAGTCGGACTCGTTTCCGGTGGTGGTTGACCTCTGCCAGGGCTGCACCTTGTTACCAGTCCTGTTTGTAGTATTTATGGCCAGGATATCGAGGTGTAGTCAGGGGAGGAGGGTCTTCAGTTTGGTGGGCTCAGGGTCTCATCGCTGCTTTTTGCAGTTGATGTGGTCCCGTTGGCTTCATCGGCCTGTGACCTCCAAGACTCACTGGATCGGTTTGCAGCCAAGTGTGAAGCAGCTGGGATGAGGATCAGCACCAGTAAACCTGAGACCATGGTTCTCAGCAGGAAATTGATGGATTGCCTACTCCGGATAGGGAATGAGGTCTTGCCTCAAGTGAAAGAGTTCAAGTACTTCAGGGTCTTGTTCATGAGTGAGGGGACAATGGAGCGTGAGATTGGCCAGAGAATCGGTGCAGCAGGGGCGGTGTTGCATTTGCTGTACCATACTGTTGTGATGAAAAGGGAGCTGAGCTAAAAGGCGAAGCTCTCAATCTACTGGTCAGTCTGGTCTACTGGTCGTTCCTGCTCTCACCTATGGTCATGAGGGTTGGGTCATGGCCGAAAGAACTAGATTGTGGGTACAAGTGGCCGAAATTGGTTTCCTCAGGAGGGTGGCTGGTGTCTCCCTTACAGATAAGGTGAGAAGCTGGGCCATCCGTGAGGAGCACGGAGTAGAGCCACAGCTCCTTCGTGTTGAAAGAAGCCAGCTAAAGTGGTTCGAGTATCTGGTAAGGATGCCCCCTGGACGCTTCCCGAAGGAGGTGTTCCAGGCATGTCCAGCTGGGGGAAGACCCCGGGGAAGACCCAGGACTAGGTGGAGAGATTATATCTCCACACAAGTGGTTAATGTGGCCCGTGAAAGAGAAGTTTGGGGTCCCCTGCTGGAGCTGTTGCCCTGTAACCCGGTCTCAGATAAGGGGTTAAAGATGATTGCATGAGTGGAAATGCATCCAAATTAAAAAGTAATAACCTCACAGACTGTAGACAGTGAAGAACGGAAAAGTTTAATCTGGTTTTAAAAACTGCATTTGAACTTGACCGCCTTTCGTCTAATGGTCAACTATTTCATAGCATATGTAGGTGTGCCATAGCATATGGGCATATGTAGAAATGCATTGTGACCTGCTGTTGTTTTCCTGTTCTTTGATACAGAGCAGGCTGACATACTGTGGTCACAGGGCGTGTGCTGGAACATATGGCAAAACCAACTCAACCATCTAAGATGGTATGCAGCCATTCAGCATCTTGAAATGCAGGAACAAAATTTAGAATTTTCTGCCCTCAAGTGAACAGGCAGTCAAAGGAGAGGCACTTACCCTGGGGTAATGTAATCAAATTTTCAAGTTCCAGTCAAAATTCTACCAGGCATGTTTTGAATCATCTACAAACATCGCATGCTCTTATGTGGTAAACCGAAAGATATCTCACCATCAGCCATAGACAGGATGGGATCAATCTTTGTAGGGTTGTGTCAATGAAGTCTTCTCTAATATGCAGGACAGAGGAAAATGCAGGAACAAAAATCACATCACGGGGTGGCTGGAGCCCATCTCAGCAGTCATAGGGCATGAGGCAGGGTACACCCTGGAGAAGACGTCAGTCTGCCACAAGGTCACTTAGAGACAGACAAACACATGCACACACCTACGGTCAATTCAAAGTTTCCAGTTCACCGAACATGCATGGCTTTGGAAGTGGGAGAAAGCCGGACCACAAAGAAGGGAACCCATGTGAACATAGGGGGAACATGCAAACTCCACACTGAAGGGACCAGGTGAGAAGCGATCCCTTGAACTTCTTGCTGTGAGCCAACAGTGCTAACCACTAATCCACCTTGCCACCCCTTGTCTTTCACTGTGAGAAAACTCAGATGTAGTATTGCTATAAAAAAAAAATGAACAAAAAACAAAAACACCACAATGGACCCAACAACTATGATCTCAACTGTGCAGATACTTGGCCAGAAATACCAAAATAGCTTTCAATTCTCTCTGAGAAAATACAGTCATAGTTTTAAAATATACTTTTAAAATTGCTGTCTTGAAAGTTTTGCACAGGCTACTTTCATCATCTTGTATTGCAGCTTCTTGTTTCAGGGGTTTTGAAGTGGTTTTAAATCCTGTGTGAAGCCTTAAGCTTTCAACTGTCAGCATATGTCCTTAACATTGCAATTATGATCTGTGCTTGCTTACATATATACACATTCTTTTGAGTTTTCATTTTGCAGTAACATTTATTCTTGTCATGTGCTAAGAATCTGCTGAGTGCCTATCCTCCACACCACGTCCTGTCTGCAGTGCAGTATTTAGCTTCCACAGAACAGAGGGAACTAGAAGAGAAGCTAACGTTTCTGGATGTTACACGGGATGTGACAGCTCTACAGTATGACACTTGATATTTTTCCTCATACTCACTCTTTTTAAGATAAGAAAATCCAAATTTTTAAATTGTACACAATTTGTCTTTGTGTTGTTTCAGTTCATACTATGAAAGTGATCACCTCTTGGACATGTCCGCAGATGGTGAAAATGAGTTGCCACCTATCGTGGCCCTATTACAGGTGCTGTGGAAAGATATACATTTAGCATTCATGAAGTTTGCAAGATTAGAAAAATAGCTGGTTCATATTTTTGTTTATGCAACTGCTTATGTTTTTCCAGGCTGCATGGGAGGAAGTGGAGCAGAGTCTGGTGGAGTTGGCCCAGACTCGGTCCAGGGTCCAGCAGCTTCGGAGTCAGTTGGAGGCTCAAAAAAGGGAGGCTGAGAAGCAAATATCTGATTTTGCAAATGATCTCCATTCTGATACCTTAGCAGTGTAAGTTCAGTCACTGTCCTGTTGACTGAGTTTTGTTTGGGGGTTTTATCCCCCGCTGGCCGAAGGCCCAAAGGGGGATTATGTTGTGGCGATCTCCGTCCGTCTGTCCCTCCCTCTTCTTTATTAAAGGGTATAAGTGTTCTGAAATGAACTCCTCTCACACTTTTAGGAGGAATTTTGTGAAACTTGGTACAAGTCCTTGTTATAGGTTGGTAATATGCATATTATATTGTTTGATTTGGGTCCATTTTACCAGAGTGATGGTCCTTGAATAACAAATCTAAACTCCATCAGTTTCATGAGTGGGTGCCTGCATTGTGAAATCAACTCCTCTCACTTCTTTAGTAGGAATTTTGGGGAACTTGGTACAATTCCTCATTATAGGTTAATATGTATATTGTAATATTGTACAAAATTGACACATTTTGACAGAGTTATGGCCCTTGATTAACAAACCCAGACACTGCTCGTTTCATGAGTTGGTGTCTGCATTCTGAAATCAGCTATCAGATACCTTGAAATTTTATCAGAATATAGCAAGCACTTGTACCAAAGCAGCATTTCCTAGCAGGGGATATTGTGCTCTCAGAGCACTCTTGTTTTTTTTTAATGCATTTGTTAAATGTTTTATGCACAAAAATGTATCAAGTCAGGGTAAACATAGTGGAAGTCAGCATTAGTAGCCTGTGTTATGATATTTGTTTGTGTGTGTCAGATGTTCTTGTAGACCTATTGTGCCTTTAGAATTTTCTTAAAGACTGCTACAGACTTGGCACATCAAGTGGGGCTGAACAAGTCATTCCGTTGCTGACTGCTGAGGAAAGTCTGGCCTATTATGATTTCAGGTCATTTAATGATGGCCACACGAAGTATGGCTCATGGGCAGAATGTAAGGGGCACAACAGAGATTAAACATAATTGACTTCAGGTAGAAGGGTCCAGATTTAGTCATTGCATTGTAAGTCAGTATTTTATGTAAACTCCTGATGTTTTTGTTGTTGTTTTGTTCAATGAAAACAAGCAATGGTGCTGTATTCTGAATCATCTGAAAAGGTTTAAACGTGCATGATGGTAACCCTGTAAGCAATGCATTGCAGTTTGGTATGGTATGTTATTTATTTATTTTTGTGGAATATACATCCTCTAATAATGTATTAGGGTTCAGTGTTGAGGGTTTTGTTTGTATTCAAACACCAACCACAAGTGACTTAAGGTGACAACTAGATGTCTTTGAGACTTAGTCCCTCTGAAGAGTATTAGGGTACCACTGGAATGAATCTCTGTCAGATGACTGGTTACCTGGGGAGACTCAGTGGAGGCGTATTACTACATGAACTGTGGCATTTTGCCTATTTGCTGTGCTTCTCTGGGTAAGATCCAGCACACAGGTACCTGAGTGTTGAAGATACCATCAACTACTAAAGACCAAGGAATTCTACTTTTTGACCTAGCTGTGACAGATAGATGGCTTTTTTAAGAGGGTAGAGATGGACCGTCTGCCTGAATGAGTAATTGCCATCCAAGATCCATAGTGACATCCAAGGCACTTCCATAGAGTGGTGGATGGGGTGATCCGTAGTGCCAATGTATGCTCCCAAACCTGATCTGTAATAATCAAAATTTGTAGGTCACCAAATACAATCAGATATTACAAAAACATCAGGCACACTCATTTTTATCCCAGCAATAGTACAACTGGAGATTGGCAGTCTTTTTATCTCTCGGATGTTCTGTATTGCTATCAGGTCAACTGTGCAGCTGGAACTCCAGTGTGTGATGCAGGTGGCAGCCAAGGATAACATCAGAGAGTGGTTAGTCCAACTCGAGCAACATGCCAAAGCCAACATGAAGCCCTCAGAAACCTCTACAGCCAGTGGCAGAACATTCTGGACTTCAGACAGCTTGTGGTGAGAGGAAATGGGCAATATGGTATCTCGCATAAGCTTAAATGTCATCATCTTGTATGCCTCCAAATTAAAAGGTCATAATGAGGACAAACATTTAAATCTACTTAACTTTGATTGAACAAATTAATCAAAAACACAGTTTTTGTAAATGTAGTATTGCATAGACATGCCTTCTACCTACTGCTGGACGATGGATTTAGGAGCAGTTGTGGTTGTCATTACGGGAAAATTTCTGCACAGAAAATATACAATCTGAGAAGTGATCCATTAATTTCTGCTCAACAGTGGTTATGTCTAAAACTGAACATGGTTGTATGTCTACTCTGCACAACCCTTCTATGGATTTTTGAATAAATTTAGGCATGAGGAGGGAAAAAGTCAGATGTGGTCAAATGAAGTACGGAATGAATGCAGTGCGAGAGCCCGATTGTTCCCACACAATCGACTAAACCAAAGCAATAATCATTTGTTGTTTTTTTTTGCAGAAAGGATTTTGTGTTAAAGTAGCTGAAGCAGACACGTCTTTTTCCTGTGTCTGTCATAATGCATGTTTATCTTTGAAGTTACGTGTTGCTTTAAATTAAAGTGTCATTTTCTTCAATTTCCAAAGCCATTGTCTGGTGGCCACCAAGGGTTCCACTGCATGTATATTACCAAACGCATCATCTAGTGGAATTAATTATATTTAAATTTTCCACCTTGATAAAAGTTTGATTTGGCAAAACTTTTCATTATCAAAATTTCTAGAACATTCATCATTAAATATGTATTGTGGTCTGTCCAGATTCTTAGGCAGGATCAGATCAGTGGTCTAATTAAAGGGAACTCCACTGCTAAGAAGGACTTGATTCATCTTCACAGAGAGGTATATATGTCTTTTTTTTTTTTTTTTTTTTTTTTTTTTAATCTATGACGTTAATGTAGAGATTTTTTTTTGTTGTTGTTGTTTGTTTTGTTTTTTTGTTTTGTTTTGTTTTTTTTTGGCCCCCCACTGTTGGTTCATGTTTTCTTTGTGGAAAGATAAGATGTCTATGGATATTAATCGTGCTTCCTATATGTAATTAGGTCAAATGCAGAATATCCATCCTAAATGGAATCACAACAGTGCTGTTATGTTGTGTATAAGTTAGAATTAAGACCAACAAATGTCCTTTGGACAGCTAAATAATCATATACAATTGAAGATGGAAGATTACACACACACTCATCATGGGCATGAATGTCATGGTAATTTTGTGCTTTTAATGATGTCTTTCAACTGTTCTTTTGTCAGGGTAGAATGATTGTACAGCATACATCATTATGACTAAAAACAACAAGAATTGGGTGCACATGTCTGAATTTATTTTGGCTCTTCTCTAATCCACACAGGGTCATAATTGTATACACAGGCTACATTCAGTTCTACATTGCTGCAGGTTCTACATTGTCTTTTAACATACCAAAGCCTATTAATGCTTCATTAGTTATCATGATTGACTACAGCTGGTAGTTTCTCTTGTGTCTGACAGCTGTCACTGGACTGACCGATATTCAGAACAATGGGAAAGTCCAAGCAAGTGATTGAAGATCTAAGAAGGAGAATTGTATATTTACACAAGCTGGGAAGGTCTCTTTGAGCCATTTCTAAACAAATGCATATTCCAAGATCATGAGTTCAAACATTTGTAAGTAAGTACAAGTTAGTTGGATATGTCATCACTTTGCCATGGTCTATAAGAAAACCCAAACTGTTTCCCTCAGATAAGAGGAAATTGGTTAGGATGTTCTGGAACAACCCAGGAACCACCAAGGCTCAGGCCTAGCATGAACTGGAAAATGCTGCAATACCAGCATCACTGTCCACAGTGAAGGGAGTTTTACATCACCATGGGCTCAGAGGGTAACGACCAAGAAAGAAGCTTCTGCTCCGAAAGCAACACCTTCAAGCTAGACTGTAATTGGCAGTTGCCCATATAGGCAATTCAAATGCCTTTTGGAGAAATATTTTATGGTCAGGCAAGCCAAAGAGTTTGCTATTTGGCCACAATGACAAGAGGTACGTTTAGAGGAGTAAAGGTGAGACTTTCAAATCTAAGAATACTGTACCACCTGTCAAAGGTGGTCATGGCAGCATTGTGCTCTGGGGCTGTTTTGATGGCAGTGTTACTGGTGCACTGTACAAAGTGGATGGAATAACGAAGGAGGAGACTACCTCCAAATTCTTCAATGCCACCTCAAATCAGCAGCTTGAAACTTGACCACAATTGGGTATTCCAACAAGACAATGATCCCAAACACATCAAAACTGGTTGTGGGTTGGATAAAGCAGTCTAACATTAAGCTTCTGGAATGGCCTTCCCAAAGCCCCGACCTCAGACCTATTGAAAATTTGTGTACTACACCTAAAAGCTGGGCCCATCCCAGGAAGCCAACCAGTTTAAATGAACTCTACCATTTCTAAGAAGAGTGGCCAAATATCCAGCCAGAAGCTTGTTGATGGCTCTCAAAAGCCTCTGGTCGAGGTGCAGCTTGCTAAGAGACATTTAACCACATATTAGTGGGGGTGTATGCATATTTGAGCCTGTATGTATAATTGTGACCCTTTGTGGATTAGAAAAGACCCAAATTAAATCCAAACTTACCCACTGTGGATTAGAAAAGATCCAAATTAAATCCAACTACCCACCCACTAAGCCGCACCCCCATTCACGATGTATACTATCATTCCACCCTGGCAAAAGAACTGTTGGACACCATTAAAAGTCCAAAATTAACATGACATTCATGCCCGTGATAAGTGTATGTAAACATACGACCACAACTGTACATTCTGCGTTCATTTCAAACACAACATGAACTGGTATTGAGGGTTTTTTTTTTTTTGTTTGTTTGTTTTTTTTTTTATTTGAACTGTTTAAAGGGGTAGTTGGACCAGGCTTTTATTTATCTTGAAGCCTAAAGTGACTATGCAAACTTCTGAGTATATCTCATGAACATTAATATCTGTCTGTTTTCAGTTACAGGACTTTGTTGAGAGCAGGCTGGTACCACAGTTTGACAACATCTGCAATGCAGCCAACAATCTAAGGAACCATATTTCACAGGAGGCCAAGCAGTTTGGAACTGTTTCACTTCTTGCATTGGATTGTAGAACCATTGATGGGTAAGGTGGATCCCCTGCTTCTTAGACAAACAAATCTAGTTTTGTTATTTTGCAGACAAGAAAGCATCTCAACACTTGCAATTTTACATTTGGTGAATAGTCAAGGAGTTCCAACCAGTTCCTATACTTTCTCTGAAATATTGAAAATGAATAATACATTTCACATGATGTTTGTGTACACTAGTTTGATAGTGAAGATTATGGAAGAGGATCAAAAGAGAACAGTATTTTCTGCAATGAGGTTATCCTACTTCAGATATCCTGCATCTGTGGACTTAAGAGATATTGCACTTGACAGGAATTATGTGATCTCCACTAACCTAAGCCCTTATCCTAACCAAAATAATCACTGAAAAATAAACCCCAAAACAAAAACTCTACCTTCAGTCTGGATCTGCAAGGGGATGTGTCTTTCCATGCTACAGTGAAGACGAGCATAACACAGCCAACTACAACTTTTTAACCACACAGCTGAATCTTGCTTAACAAAGTGGTAAAGTGACAATGTTTTTGTTCTTTCAGATCGCAGAGACTCCCTGCATCCTGGTTGTCCATCCATCGATTGCAGTCTCCGACATTTAGCCGCTTGTGTCAGAGCTTGGCATTCCCACTGTACAGGGTAAGTCTGGCCATAATTATGAGTTAAAATGAACAAAAATAAGCTTTCTTTCAACATTATTTCTTTCTGTGTTATTTGTAAGTTTAGGTGTACGTTTAAGAAAATGAATATGAACTACAGGACATTTTACCTGCCTTCCCTCTATGCTATTGGCATCTGGTGAACATTGTGACTGATAACTGCATTTTATGCACATAGTATTTTAGCTTTTAATTGCAAGGGAACGTTCAACTTATTTGCCATAAAGTGCTGCAAGAACAATCTGATTATTGCTACAATAAAGTTTAACAAATGTGTTTCATATTCTGCTACACTCTATTCATATTTGAAAGTGGCAGCTGATGAAAAACAATTTTCTAACATAATATTTTGTCCTCCAAAAAGAGGGGGTGCAGGAGCAATGTAATCGTCAAACGCTCTTTATTTTTCAGCATCCCACTCTTGACTTGTGAGGGTGTAAGTCCACGATAATATGTCTTCAGTAGATATGTGATGGTTTAACCATTGTGGGTTTTAGAAGAATTTGTTGTGAATTTACTCTTCGGGGATGTATGGCAATCTGTTTTATTTGCTGGTTTTATAAATTCCACTGTGTGTACATTTTGCTGTTCCACTGTACAGGCCATGTTCCATTTCATATGGTTTAGTTTCCACTGCCCCTTCTATATAATGACAAAGTAATTTTTCAGTTTCTTCATGCTCTTTCAGGCACCAGAGGAATTGTGTTCTCAAGTGCGCTCCCAACAGCTTGAGTTGCGGTTTTTCCATCAGTTACTGCAGCTGCACTCTGCCAGTCTACAGACAGTTCAGCAGAAAACTGAATCTCTGCATGTATATGACCAGAAAGGTAATAGGAGCAAAGCATCAGCAATAAAACTTTAATTATGTTCAAAAGGGACTGCACAGAGTACTTGAGCATACAAATGCTGGAAATGTTATACCGCTGTGCCAAAAATTGAACATTCTGCAGACAGTAATCAATCTGGTTAATGGCAAAATTGACATATTTGTCCCCACTTTACCTTTTAGCCTTGCTGCTTAAAGTCCATGAGGAGGACCAGAAGCTTCTGAAATCTCTGGTACCAAGAGTCAGAGGTCTCACCCAACGTTGCGCAGAGGGTCTTTCTTATGGGGACCAAGTCAAAACAACCATCTCTTACTGGTGAGGAAGATCACGTGTTGACTTTTTTCACCTTTCTTTTCCAAATTTCTTGAATGACCTGTTCTACACATCCAGAAGTTTTCCCAGGGCCTGATGTGATGTGTTCAGATTTGTTCCATAAATTGGGGAAAAAAAAACTGTTGAGGCATTCATGTTTTCAGTGCGACTCGTGATACTGTACTCTTGATTTTGAAATTTGAAATAAGCAGTCCTTATTTAAAATGGGAATTTGTTTAAAGTCTGAGTTCTTTGCTACAGTGAGGAAAATAAGTATTTGAACACCCTGCGGTTTTGCAAGTTCTCCCACTTAGAAATCATGGAGGGGTCTGAAATTTTCATCTTAGGTGCATGTCCACTATGAGAGACATAATCTTAAAAAAAAAAATCCAGAAATCACAATGTATGATTTTTTTAATAATTTATTTGCATGTTACTGCTGCAAATAAGTATTTGAAAACCTACCAACCAGCAAGAATTCTGGCTCACACAGACCTGTTAATTTGTGTTTAAGAAGCCCTCTTATTCTGCACTCTTTACCTGTATTAATTGCACCTGTTTGAACTTGTTACCTGTATAAAAGACACCTGTTCACACACTCTATCAATCACACTCCAACCTGTCCACCATAGCCAAGACCAAAGAGCTGTCTAAGGACACCAGGGACAAAACTGTAGACCTGCACAAGGATGGATGGACTACAGGACAACAGGCAAGCAGCTTGGTAGAAGACAACAACTATTATGATTATTTATTAGAAAGTGGAAGAAACACAAGATGAATGTCAATCTCCCTTGGTCTGGGATTCCTGCAAGGTCTCACTTTGTGGGGTAAGGATGATTCTGAGAAAGCTCAGAACTACACAGGAGGACCTGGTCAATGACCTGAAGAGAGCTGGGACCACAGTCACAAAGATTACATTAGTAACACATGATGCTGTCATGGTTTAAAATCCTGCAGGGCAACAAGGTCCCCCTGCTCAAGCCAGCACATGTCCAGGCCCGTTTGAAGTTCACCAGTGACCATCTGGATGATCCAGAGGAGGTATGGGAGAAGGTTGTGTGGTCAGATGAGACCAAAATAGAGTTTTTTTGGAATCAACTCCACTTACCATGTTTAGAGGATGAGAACAACCCCAAGAAAACCATCCCAACCGTCAACCATGGGGGTGGAAACATACTCTGGGGGTGCTCTTCTGCAAAGGGGATAGGACGACTGCACCGTATTGAAGGGAGGATGGATGGGGTCATGTATTGCGAGATTTTGGCAAACAACCACCTCCCCTCAGTAAGAGCATTGAAGATGGGTCATGGCTGGGTCTTCCAGCATGACAATGACCCCAAACACACAGCCAGGGCAACTAAGGAGGGTCTCCGTAAGAAGCATTTCAAGGTCCTGGAGTGGCCTGGCCAGTCTCCAGACCTGAACTCAATAGAAAATCTTTTGAGGGAGCTGAAACTCCGAACTTGAAAGATCTAGAGATCTATAGAGGAGTGGACCAAAATCCCTGCTGCAGTGTGTGCCAACCTGGTGAAAAACTACAGGAAACGTTTGACCTCTGTAATTGCAAACAAAGGCTACTGTACCAAATATTAACACTGATTTTCACAGGTGTTTAAATACTTAATTGTAGCAGTAACATACAAATAAATTATTGAAAAAAAAATCATACATTGTGATTTCCGGATTTTATTTATTTATTTATTTATATTACGTCTCTCACAGTAGACATGCACCTAAGATGAAAATTTCAGACCCCTCCATGATTTCTAAGTGGAAGAACTTGCAAAATCACAGGGTGTTCAAATACTTATTTTCCTCACTGTATGTTCCAATATTTGTACAAATCAGTATTCCACTTCAAAAAAATCAAATGTTCTCAGAATCCCAATAACAACTTAATTACTCACAACTTTGCTTGTTTTTCATAAACATCATTGTTTTGGTATTATTTCAAATGTATACGGTCTGTATTGCTGGTTAATTTATTCATATTTTATGTGTGTGCACATAGGTGGGATCAACCAGCACAGCATGTCCTACCTGAAGTCAACAGAGGAGGATTGACATTTCAGCAGTGGATGCAAAGGTGGAAAATAGCTGCCAATGGTTCTTAGAGGACATCGCAAAATATTCAGACTCCGTCCTTTAGAAGCACTTATTAGCACCAACAAATCTGTGTTTCATATGACGAGAATGAGTCCTCCATATCTACATGGGAGCAGACCCCATCATGAGGGTCACCATGTTTCAGGGCCTTGTAGCTCAAAAGGGACATACTTTTTCTGCCTTTGGCATTTTGCAGCATAATGCAGACTGACAAGTTTGAGAACCCTTGTTTTTGTGAACAAGAGGATGATACATAATTTTAGTCCAACCAGAATGCAAGGGAGGATTCATTGCCATTACAAAAAAAAAACAGAAAATGTGAAGGAAAACAAAGTTGTTGCTACTGATACGATACCATACACATACGAGGGCTGTCAATAAAGTAACGGTCCTTTTTATTTTTTTCAAAAACTATATGGATTTCATTCATATGTTTTTACATCAGACATGCTTGAACCCTCGTGCGCATGCGTGAGTTTTTCCACGCCTGTCGGTGACATCATTCGCCTGTGAGCACTCCTTGTGGGAGGAGTCGTCCAGCCCCTCGTCGGAATTCCTTTGTCTGAGAAGTTGCTGAGAGAGAGACTGGCGCGTTGTTTGATCAAAATTTTTTCTAAACCTGTGAGACACATTGAAGTGGACACGGTTCGAAAAATTAAGATGGTTTTCAGTGAAAATTTTAACGGCTGATGAGAGATTTTGAGGTGATTCTGTCGCTTTAAGGACTTCCCACAGTGCGAGACGTCGCTCAGCGCTCTCAGCCGCCGTCGTCAGCCTGTTCAAGCTGAAAACCTCCACATTTCAGGCTCTATTGATCCAGGACATCGTGAGAGAACAGAGAAGTTTCAGAAGTCAGTTTCAGCATTTTATCCGGAAATTCCACTGTTAAAGGAGATTTTTTTAATGAAAGACGCGCGGTGCGGCGGCACAGGAAAAACACCTCCGTGTTGATAACCATTTGTAAAATCCAGGTGGCTTTTGATGGCTTTCAGTGGAGTGAGTATATGAGAAATTGTTTAACAGCAGGACATGTTCCAACTTGTCCTTAAGGCTTCCAACTGAGGTGTTTTTCCTGTGGCGGACCCGTCCGCACGTCTTTCATTAAAAATCTCCTTTAACAGTGGAATATCTGGATAAAATGTTGAAACCGACTTCTTCTGAAACTTCTCTGTTCTCTCACGACATCCTGGATCAATAGAGCCTGAAATGTGGAGGTTTTCAGCTTGAACAGACTGACGACGGCGGCTGAGAGCGCTGCACGACGTCTCGCACCGTGGGAAGTCCTTAAAGCGACAGAATCACCTCAAAATCTCTCATCAGCCGTTAAAATTTTCACTGAAAACCAGCTTAATTTTTCGAACCGTGTCCACTTCGATGTGTCTCACAGGTTTAGAAAAAATTTTGATCAAACAACGCGCCAGTCTCTCAGCAACTTCTCAGACAAAGGAATTCCGACGAGGGGCTGGACGACTCCTCCCACAAGGAGTGCTCACAGGCGAATGACGTCACCGACAGGCGTGGAAAAACTCACGCATGCGCACGAGGGTTCAAGCATGTCTGACGTAAAAACATATGAATGAAATCCATATAGTTTTTGAAAAAAATAAAAAGGACCGTTACTTTATTGACAGACCTCGTACTGCAAATTGCTGTTAGTGTTGTGGTGTAGGGCAGCCATTGTTATTTAAACTGCCCAGCGTCACGGTTCATGCACAACCCTAACCCTAAAGCTACGGTCACATTAGCTACAAATGACAGCAACACGCATTTGCCTCTATTGCTTGATGGGTGTTCCTGGGGCGTGCACACTAACATCTCCGTAATATGTCTTGTAAATCTCTGCAGAGGTGTGATCTGGTTACAAAAACATGCATTTTTAATTTTAGAAGTGTTTATTTCTTGCTAACGTTTACAAAACATATGAGAAACTTATTAAATTTATACGGTAACGCAGCTGTTTTGGAACGATTTCTGCCATGTTGGATTTTGTTTGAGCTCACAACCAGTTGATGCTACGCTGCCTGTTCACTGATTGGCTGTCGCCATGTGGCATCACTCAGTATTTGCATAAAATAGACTTCAGGTCTATTTTTGCCACGCTTAGCTGACGGCAGAGTGACCATCATCTCTTCCTACTGTAAAATACCCCCTCTGTTTGAAAATGAATGGTAAGTCGTCACTTACCATTCAGCTAATGTAGCTAATGTGACTATAGCTTAAGTTTTGAGTTAGAAATTTTTTGAATTGCCTCTTGTACAGCTTTGATGCAATAATTGCAGCAGTTTGTTATTGGATGCTGTACAATCACTGCAGATATGGTACTGTTTCAGTAGCAACTTCGAAAACAAAACAACCAGCGACAACAATAATGCAATCTGCAACCTCACCACTAGATGTCACTAAATCCTACACACTGTCTCTTTTAAATATCTTCTGGTGGAGGAGTAACCAGGCTGCAGTGGTAAAGAAAATGCAGTTCCTGCTGAGATAAATTAGTTTTCAGCACTGCATCAGGCTGTTTTCTAAGCTTTTGTTGCACCTGCTTGTATTTTAACATGCATGTCGGCTATCAATAAATCACTTTTTCCCCCATTAAATTATCTTTTGTCTTTCTTGAAATGCACTCAATAATACAGCGGAAATTTTGTGCAAAGTTGGCGTTGTGTTGGTGTCCGTCTGTTGGTAAATCCTGCAGTTGCTGCGGTGTGAAGTTAGTAGCTGCCGTTGTTTTGTATTGTTCCAGTGAAGGAGTGAAGCAATCTGATTCTCAGCAACTTGGCTCCTCCCACTTTTGCAGCTGCGCAGCTCAATTTTTCACTTTTTTTTTTTTTTTTTTTTTTTTATGTTTTTCACTCCTACTCTGGCTTCCGGACGCCAGTACAGACCGCTGCCGCCGAATTTAAAGAGACAGGCGATACTTATTTAAAATACAGTAAACGGCAACCATTGTCACCTTATTTCGAGACGCTTTCCCCCCCCCGTCTCGGCTTGTTTTAATTCGATGGCGATGTTTAATCAAAGTCGCAGCGAGTAACAGCTTGTTTGCCATCAGCCTCCACTCTCGCTGGATTTCTTTTTTTTTTTCCTCTCCCCCGCCGTCCTTCAGCGCTGCACGGACTCAGCAGGCTGGCTTCCCGGACTGAGAGGAAGGTTTGTCGGCTAGCCACCACCGAAGCTTCCTCCCTCAAGTTGCGGTTGTAGCGGCTTCGGAGCCTCCTGTCGCCGGAGGATAATGGCGAAGATTCAGGCACACAGCGCCGCCAAGCAAATAAACCAAATTCAGGACAAGCCTTACGTTATAACACAAAAGCAAGTGCAACAGCAGCACTTCCAGAAGCTGAAGGTAAGACGACGAGAAGCGGAGGGTGAGAAGTCCGTCAGTCACAACCATTTTGTTGGCTGCAGTGGATTTGAGGGCTTTTTTTTTTCCTGTCTCTTGCCGCCGAGAGTAGTGAGAGGAACGGCTGGCTAACGATAGTTAGCTCGCTGGCCTTTGAAAAGTAATTGGCCGCTAAATGAGCCGAACAGTGGTGGTTAAGGTTAGCTGGTGAAAGCAGTGTTTCATTAATGAACGTGTTGGTGACAGTGCAGTAACGCAGTTAACGGCGGCTTTTCTGTTTACGGTGTCGGTAATGGCTACTGGCAGCAAACGTTAACTCAAACCTTGGTTGTGGGAAGTTACTCCTTGTTCGGGTTTTTTTTTTTTCCGCTCTCGCTCGCTCTCTCACCCACCCTGAACAAAGTGGAGGACGTCAGCTCGACGTTAGCCAAGAGCGGCTGTTTCTGTGTATTAGCAGCTTGAAGAGGAATTTCTTTGTTAGCGCAGCGTTTAAAAATGGTTTTGTTTGCCAGTACGCACTGTTGGCTCGTGTCCAACCGCTGCACGTATTCTCGTATGTGGCTGTTGTATTTAGCGGCTGATTGCTGGCGTTTAGTCAAACTGTCCTCTTCGTATGTGGAGTTTTATAGGTGACAGTGCTTTGTGTGGGCTGATTGTCGTGTAGTAAACCTGCTTAGATAGATGTGTGTGTGTGTGTAGCCGCGGTCCAATGAACAAAAGCTCCGTCGTGTTTGTGTGTTGTGCGTTTATTTATTTATTTATTTATTTGCCTGCACTGGCAGTGTGGTTATCCAGCGTATTCATTGATGTAGTGACTCATTGAGTTTTCAATTTCTTTTGTCTAAATAACTCATTATGAAAAGGAACAAAATAAAACATCACAGGTACATAGCCTGCAGTAGGTGTCCTGTCAAAGATGGTAAAGCTTTTTGCGAGTTGGAGTGACACGTCTGTAGGCTGTGCTGTATGAAATGTATCCTCCAGTATGCCTCATTGATTGTGCTGCATTGATGACTTTTGTCTGTTTAGGTTGAAGATGCCTTGTCATATCTGGACCAAGTCAAAATTCGTTTTGCGAATGATCCTGGTATATACAACAAGTTTCTTGACATCATGAAGGAGTTCAAGTCACAAAGGTATGACAACGTGAGACACTGTTAGTAGAGTTCCTGGTGTAATAATCTGTTCGGGCTATGCCCCCCCCCCCCCCCCTTAACATCTAGTTGCACATGAGCAGTAGATCCAATATGGGTGTTTGTCTGAGCTGTTGAGGCAGCTTTTGAGTTGGAATCAAGTACTAGTACAATGAGATTTACCCTAGAATGATTCATCAGGAAAGTATTAAAAGCACTTATTTTATGTTGGATGGAGTAAATTAAATTTCCCCTCAAAATTCTACTCACAGCACCCCATAATGATATTAAAAAGTGTTTGTTTTTTGGGGTTTTGTTTTTTTTGCAAATTTATTTAAAAAAAAACTAATAAATCACGTTGCTCAATACTTTGTTGATGCACCTTAGGCAGCATCTACACCCTCAGGTCTTGTTGAATATGATGCCACAAGCTTGGCACACCTATGTTTGGGTAGTTTTACCCATTTCTCTTTGCAGCACCTCTCAAACTCCATCAGGTTGGATGGGGAGCATTGGTGCACAGCCATTTTCAGATCTCTCCAAAGATGTTCAGTTGGATTCAGGTCTGCTCTCTGGCTGGGCCTCTCAAGGACATTCACAGAGTTGTCCTGAAGCCACTTCTTTGATATCTTGGGTGTGTGCTTAAGGTCATTGTCCTGCTGAAAGATGAGCCATTGCCCCATTCTGAGGTCAAGAGTACTCTGGAGCAGGTTTTCATCCAGGATGTCTCTGTACATTGCTACATTCATCTTTCCCTCAATCCTGTCTAGTCTCCCACTTCCTGCTGCTGAAAAACATCCCCACAGGATGATACTGCCAGCATCATGCTTCACTGTAGGAATGGTGTCTGGTTTAATCCAAACATGAAAATTCAGTAAGGTATATCTTATATCTTATATTCCAATTCTAAGGTGGAACTATGCCAGTATACAAAGGTATATCTAAAAAGGAAGAGTCAAATAGGAGAGTAGAAAAGAGTAGAGCCACTTGGTTACCTGGTCTTGAGAACCAGGGATGGTAGGTTAAAAAGCTTTTTTTTTTATCCCATGGGAACTCTCCCTACCCACCCAAGCAGCTCAAGAAAAAGGTATATATAATAAATAATAAGACATAAGAAGGATAAGACATCACAGGAGAAGATTGTAGTATAGGTAATTAGTATGTAGACTAGTGGTAAAATCAAATATAGTTAGTAGGCTAAACTATAGAAGCAGAAGCTATGTGTGTGTGAGTGTACTGGTATGTATCTAAAGTAACTCTGTTAGCATACTATAGGAAAAAAAGTATAGTCATTATGCTATCAAATGGAAACCTAAGAACGTAGGTACTATATGTTGATATCTTTAGAGGAACACATCAACTGATGAATCATTAAAAATCTACACCATGTAAAATAGAATTGTAAATGGTGAAAATAAGGTAGTTATAGTAGAAGAGCTGAATAAGCCAATGACGCCTTGCATTCATGCCAAAGAGTTCAATCTTTGTCTCATCAGACAAGACAGTTTTGTTTCTCATGTGCCTTTTATTAAGGAGTGGTTTCCATCTGGCCACTCTACCATACAGACCTGATTGGTGGATTGCTGCAGACATGGTTGTCCTCCTCTCTTCACAGAGGAATGCTGGAGCTCTGACAGAGTGACCATCGGGTCCTTGGTCACCACCTTGACTAAGGCTCTTCTTCCCCGATCACTGAGTTTAGACAGGCATCCAGCTCTAGGAAGAGTCCAGGTGAATCTGGACATCTTCCATTTATGGATGATGGAGGCCACTGTGTTTATTGGGACCTTCAAAGAAGCCTAAATGTTTCTGTACCCTTCCCCAGATTTGTGCCTCAAGACAATCCTGTCTCGGAGGTCTACAGACTTTGACTATAACTTCATGCTTTGTTTGTGCTCTGGCATGCACCGTCAACTGTGGGACCTGTGTAGACAGGTGTGCGCCTTTCCAAATCATGTCCAATCAACTGAATTTGCCCCAGATGGACTCCAATTAAGCTGTAGAAACAGGATGCACCTGAGCTCAATTTTGAGCTTCATGGCAAATACTGTGAATAATTACATACCTGTGATTTCTTAGTTTTATTTATTTAGAATAAATTTGCAAAACTCTCAAAACTTTTTTCACATTATTATGGGGTATTGTGTATAGAATTTTGACAAAAAAGGATTTCATCCATTTTGGAATAAGGCTGGAACAAAAAAAAAATGTGGAAAGTGCAGCAATGTAATACCTTCTGGATGTACTGTATCTAACCTTTTGTGAATGCAAGAACAGATATGCTGGTAAACGGGTGCCTCCACATAAACTAAGCATAATACAGCCACATATGTGGTAGGGGACCTTCAAAATCTGAAATCATAAATGTGTCTGTTAGGATATGTATAGAAAAGGATGTGCATTACTAGTTACGCTGAAAGCTAAACAAATTTAACCAGTTTGTTCTCAGGCTGTTTTTATTGCTGTTCCTGATACCAAACTCGAGAAAAGATGTGGGTTGTGTGTAGGGTTTTAGTATGCTTTCAGAGGTATCAACTACAATAATGATTTGTGAGAGCTTTTATCATAAACCTCTTATTGTAAGAACTTCAGCTATGTTCTTAATGTCATGTCTGATTATGTGTTTGTACTCTTTGTGCTACATTGCTTTCTCAGTTTCTTTATAAAGTTCATCAAAACTAAAACATCTCTGTTCTCTTGCATAGTATTGACACACCAGGGGTGATAAATCGTGTTTCACAACTTTTCCATGGACACCCGGACCTCGTCTTGGGCTTCAATGCCTTCTTACCACCTGGATATCGGATAGAGGTGCCCAAGAATGGAATTGCTTTCCTTCAGTCTCCATTCTCTGCCCAGGTCAGACTCTTCCCTCACATCTTTACTTAACACAATGCATTCTCAGAAGGAGTTGAGTTCATAAACAAAGCTCTCATTAGGTCTGTCCTTATACTGATGTAGGCAAATCTGTGAATATGTAATAGAGCCATTTAAAAATTATTTTATACTGTTTCATTCACATTGGAATGAAGTGATTGGATGTTGGAGATGGGGCAGCATAGTAAAAAAGCATGGTTTCCACACTCCCCTCACTAGTACTTATTCTACTTGTATAACTAGAGCTGTCAGGAAGGGCATTCTGCATAAAACTTGTGCTAAGTCAACATGTTGTGGCCCCAAGCAAAACCAAATAAGATTATAGAAACTAAGGCTCAGTCCTAGTACTCTCCCTTTGCCCTACCACATCACCCTTTCCCTTCATTTTGCACATTCACATGAATGAAAGGAAAGGGCGAAGGGAGGGTATTGGGATTGGGCCTAAGATTGTAAGTGGTCGTGGCGAGGAGGGTGGTCCCTTGGTTGATTCCCAGACAGGATGGTGGACCCGGAAATAACTGAACAGGCCCAGTCTTGATGCACACAGTTTCTGACAGACACTGCATGTTGTGACTGCAGGAAGTTTCTGCCAGTCAGGATCCTGCCCTCTTCCTCCTCTTCTCCTCTGTGTTGTTTATCTGCATTTTATTTATTTATTTTTTGTAAGACTTCCACTCTCATGTAGCTCATTGCTCACCAGTTGGCTCTGTCGCTCGTGTTCTCAGATCTTTCCAGTTGATGGAGCATCTCTTGAGATTGTGCCTCAGGAAGTCTATGTAGCATTTCTTCTGCTATCCTCTGCACAGCTTTCCTTCACTCAGTTGGGACTAGATCTGCTTAGGGACTTGGCTTTCATCCATCCTAATTATGTGACCCACCCACCTAATCTGGTTTTTGATCATGACACACTGATGCTGTGGAGCTTGACTATAGCCAGGATGCAGATGTTTGTATGGTAGTCTTACCACTTCATGCGGAGGATACTCCTCAGGCAGAATTTGAAGAATCGGACAAGGGTCTTCATTGTAGCGGTAGGTGGTCTGTACAGCGGGGTTGGCATGATGGTGGCTTTGTAGATGAAGATTTTCGTTTTTCACGTCAAAGGTCTCTGCTATTGAAAACAAGCGTGCGAGGCCGGCTGAAGGCAGTTCCACACTTTAGTCTGTGTTGGACCTTGTCGTTGATGTCAGCATTTGATGACGTGGGTAACATTTTCCAGGACCTGTCTGTCCAGTCTCACAGCAGGAAGCTTTGAATTGACCATTTTGGGTGGAGGCTATTACAAGAACTGTACACTGTGAAGGTATTGTGGTTTACACTGTGACCTGACAGCAAATGGTTCTTGGATTCTGACTGGCTGCCCCATTTTTGTTTGCATGTCTGAGTTCCCTCAGTAACTTCTTCTAAGAACCCAAAGGCAAGAAGGTTAAATTTTTAACTCTGAATTTGCTGTCATTGGTTGTTAGCCCTTTGTTGAGATGGAGACCTCTCCAGCCTGTCCTACTCCCCCATAATATGTGCTGGAATGAACTCCAGACCCTGTGACCCTCAGCTGAATGTACAGTTGGATTGGATATGTATCATTGTAGAATGCTCTCCCCCCCCCCCCCCCCCCATTCTGTTAAGAAACAGGAAGGTGGGTTGTCCAGTAGGTAAAGAGTTGGTGGATTGCATGTTGACATGTCATTCAGCATAACACCAGGGTTCTTAGCGGGATTTTTTTCCTCACCATAATGGGATGAAGTACTGCAGATGTGGTGAGGGAGACAGCTAGGGCGGTACTGGGTATGATGAAGAGTGGAAAGGCAGTTGGTCCAGATGACATTCCAGTGGAAGCATGGAAATGTCTAGGAGAGATGGCAGCATTTCTAACCAGATTGTTTAATAAAATCTTGGAAAGTGAGAGGATGCCTGAGGAGTGGAGATGAAGTGTGCTGGTTCCTATTTTCAAGAACAAGGGTGATGTGCAGAACTGCAGTAACTACAGAGGCATAAAGTTGATCAGCCACAGCATGACGTTATGCGAAAGAGTAGTAGAAGCTAGGCTTAGAAAACAGGTGAAGATCTGTGAGCACTAATATGGTTTCATGCCAAGAAAGAGCACTACAGATGCAATGTTTGCTCTGAGAATACTGTTGAAGTACAGAGAAGGCCAGAAAGAGTTACATTGTGTGTTTGTGGACTTAGAAAAAGCTTATGATAGGGTGCCAAGAGAAGAGCTGTGGTATTGTATGAGGAAGTCTGGAGTGCCAGAGAAGTATGTTAGGGTAGTTCAGGACATGTACAAGAATAGTGTGACAGTGGTGAGATGTGCAGTCTGAATGACACTCATTCAAGGTGGAGGTGGGATTACACAAAGGATCAGCTCTGAGTCCTTTCTTGTTTGTGGTGGTGATGGACAGGTTGATGGATGAGATCAGACAGGAGTCTCCATGGACTATGATGTTTGCAGATGACATTGTGATCTGTAGTGAGAGTAGAGAGCAAGTTGAGTCTTGTCTTGTGAGGTGAGATTGAGATGGTTTGGACATGTGCAGAGGAGGGACCCAGGGTTTATAGGGAGAAGGATGCTGAGGATGGAGCCACCAGGCAGGAGGAGAAGAGGGAGGCCAAAGAGGAGGTTTATGGATGTGCTGAGGGAGGACATGCAGGTGGTTGATGTTACAGAGGAAGATACAGAGGACAGAGTGAGATGGAAACGATTGATCTGCTGTGGCGACCCCTAACGGGAACAGCCGAAAGACAAAGAAGCATAATGGGATGAAAAAAATCACCTTAAGAAGCCGGGGGTTCGGGGACTGTTTAGGCTTTGACCCCGCTGAAGCTTTTGCTTTATGGGCTTATAAAAGGCTGCCGTGTGTGTGTGTGTGTGTGTGTGTGTGTGTGTGTGTGTGTGTGTGTGTGTGTGTGTGTGTGTGTGTGTGTGTGTGTGTGTGTGTGTGTGTGTGTTTTAACCTCTAAATGTAGAGTAATCAGGAAATAATCTTGAAGTTTAAAAAAAAATTGTAAGAATTTTCTATAGTAAACTGCTGTGTATAAATTAGCAGTTCTGATGCTCCTGTACAGTGACACACATTTCTACACTCTTCCATATTTTGGCCTGATGCCTCATTTCTTTTGGCTTTAAAGTAAAAAAAAAAAAGAAAGAAACTATGGCTTTAACTTAACACAATTTGGCCCTCAAAATGTTGGCAATAGTGTTTCAGAGGGATATAAATGTAAAATGTTTCTTTGGCCCCAGTCTCCCCTACAATGTGCTCAGACTGGAGCACTGAGACTGTGAGATAAGTTCTCCCCGGTGGAATGGAGGATGTCTCATTTTGGGGAAAAACATTTTGTGCAAATTTTGGTCAGTTGTAGTGTGTCTGTCTGTTTTACAGTGTTTGGAAAGAGGGGTCATTTGATTTAAAACTGCGATTTGCTTTGAAGTTTTTGATTCCAGAATGATCCGTCGTTCCACCTTTACTCAGCAGAGAGCTGCAGCAAATCCCACAACACACACAGAGCTGAGGATATTATTATTATTTTTATGATGGACAGTCGTTTACAAACCAGAGAAGTGAGATATATTAGTGTTCTAGTCCACGGCAGAGAACTGCGTTGTTGGCTACCCCACAAAAAAGTGAATGTTAATGAATGAATAAAAACTGTCTGTGAAGCGGTAGACGATTCTCGCTCCTGCCTGCATCAACAAAGAGTCCCGTTTGGTGACTTTAATCAGCAGAAAAGGTAAGTTGCGACTGACACCTTGAAATAGCGTTGATAAAAGGTTTATGAATAAATTGTGGCTGCTAAATCAGAACCAGCAGGTCTACAGTCAACGTAGAGAAATGATTATTTTCCCGTTACACCCTCAAAAACAACGTAACAGCCCAACTGCAGTGTAATTTTTTTATTAGTTATAATGCTGGTGAAAACCCTGGACACTGAGCCCCTAAATTGGTTAACCTTGTGGTTTGTCACCTTCATTCCCACACGAAACAATGAAATTAAGATGTGTGAAAAAAGTGAAAGAATTCTAGTTAATAAAGTGTTAATGACATTGGTGTTTCTGTATGAGATTTTCACTTTTGACTATTGGATTTAGGAATATGATTACTAAGTATGGGCAACAGACAAAGTGGTTCATGGTTTCAAATGTCAGATTATTTTCTTGTTGTTCCAATGGCACATTTTTTCACAAAAACACTAAGGGACAGTTTACTACAATCGTAAGCTAAGTGGCGGTCATCCATTTGTGTTCTATCCAGGTATCTCCAGGCCACCAGGGGAAGGGGGTTGTCACCGCTGCAGTGACTTCGACCTCAAGTACCTCTTCTGTTGCCCACATAGACACAGGATCTTCTCAGACCAGTGAGGTCAAGGCATCCTCGGAGCCCTTATCTTCTTCGACCACAGCAGGACCTCCAGAACCTCCCAACAGACTTTCTCTTCCCCTGACTAGCAGGGAAAGCCAAAATCAGGCTACCACCTCATCTATATCCCCACCAACCTCAGAGACCAGCCCTGTAGAGTTTGACAGTGCCATCAGCTATGTTAACAAGATCAAAAATCGATTCTTGGACCACCCTGAGATATACAGAGCCTTCTTAGAGATACTTCATACATATCAGGTACTGTGGAGCTGGGATTCTCAAAACTGATCCTTGAGACTCTTGCTGTACATGTTTCTGCCTCATCATCTACCCACAAATGATTATTTGGGTGAGGTGTGTTCAGGCAGGTAAGAGCTGCTACTACCAGCACTTGACCGGTTGAGCACACCTGACAGACAGTTGTGTGTGTAGCGAAGGAAGAAATGAAAAACATGTACAACATGAGTCCTTCAGGATTGAAAAGCTTTACCATAAATATAATTTAATATAAAAAATACAATGTCAGTGAATTTGTTTGTTGTAATTTAGCCAATATAAACAGATTTCTGTCTATACGTTGATAAGGAAATGGGCTTTTTTTAAGTTCTGTTTTTAATCTTTAAATTTATCCTCTGTACTGTTTTAAATTATCATATTTTAGGGTGCTAGCAATATTAGCGTACTGCTGTTTGTTGACAGACTTTGAAGTCTTCAGTGTTTATTTTGAAGAATAAGTGTGGCAGTATTTTTGTAATTTGCACAAAGACTATTAGTCGTGTAGCCGAGTCCGAAAATGCAGCCTTTGCTCTTTCTATAATCTTCTGCAGCACCACTGAAAACCCTTTTTCTTCTGTCCCTCAGAAGGAGCAGCTGGAGGTGAAAGAGAGTCGAGGTAACCGAGGCGGTGGAGGGATGACAGAAGATGAGGTGTTTTCTAAGGTTGCCAGCCTTTTTAAGGGACAAGAAGACCTGCTGGCTGAATTTGGCCAATTTTTGCCTGATGCTAAGAGGTCACTGGTGAGTCAGGAAGTGAATGAACAGAGATGACAAAAATGTAGTTGTACCAAGCGTTCTTTGTATTTTAAAGGACATATTTCACAGAATTCATAACCAGTCAGGCTTTGGCCAGGTTTCCAGCCATGTGATGATATGCCTGTATTGATGCGTGCACTTCTGTGAATAGTCTCTAAGCATACACCAATCAAAACAAACAGCTATGGAGACTGCCGAAAACAAAGTAATCATTTTTCCAAATGTTTGACAGTGCATATATCACTGAGCAAATGTCCCAGCGTTCACTGTTGAATGGAATGTTGACAAACTGCTACTAATGTAAGAACAGAGTCATGAATTTATTGCAAAGTTGACATAAGTGTGATTTTGTGTCCTCACTCGTTTTTAAAGTGATAACTGTGAATTTTGATGCGGTTGCTGAAACAGCAGCAGCTGCTCTTCACTGCGAGAAGACAGGCTGCACGTGCACATTAATCAGTCACGAACGCAGCATGTTAACAGTCTTCACAAGAGAGACAGCTGGGTGCATACTCGTGTCTGTCATCGATGCAGTAACAGTGAAAAGTCTGAGCATATGAAATAAAGCTTCATGTCCACACAGCCAGGATAAAACACTGTCGTGTAGAGTTTCAGCTGCTCATTCATGGCCACTTACAGTGGCCTTAAAACAGCGTCCTCTTGCGGTACAGAGAGCAGACTCCACACACATCTGAATCCAAAATCCGTCAGTCTCTCTCTCTCTCTCTCTCTCTCTCTCTCAAAAAAATTGAGGGTTGAGGGCGAAGTCTCTGTCATGTCCTGTGAGCGGAGCAATGCCCGTTCACATTCGTGAGCTGGTAGAAAGTCTATAGCTCCAGAAAATAACGAGGACTATATTCCCGACTTTTTCCAAGTGTCTGCTCAGCAGATCCACTGAAATTCAATGAAAGCTGTGCAAATCAGTTTTGAATGAATGGTCAGTAGTTTCATGATCTGATGATGCAGTATTTGTTTCACTCTGTCTGTCATTGTACTGTTAGTGTCTTTGCTGTGAGTGATGTCACCTGCCGATAATTGGCGAGTTTGACGTATTCTGGAAATGCAGTCAATGAGACGTTTATGTAGCAGTGAAGTCCTTCAGCGACCACTTATTGTGAATGCATGTGCCTGGATAGTCTTACAATCACAAATACGTGACTGTTGAGTTATTGTACAGCATGTCAAACAATATGAGACAACCTTTAATGAAGATTGTAGTTTCAGTTTCAATTTATTTTCAATTGTATTTTCAATTGCACTTCACACAAGTAAGGTCTACCCTTACCAACAGTTTCAGTATGTTTTTGACATATGGGTCACTTGCTCAGATGTTTCCAGCCAAAATATTTTTTTATACCATACCAACATAATTATTTAATTGTAAACGTGGTATATAGTAATGTCTGTTCTTCTGGCAAGATTGTCTTGACATGACATTCTTCAGAAATGCTTATTGAACAATGTAGTGGACCTGCCAACTACTACAGATTATGGAATTAATGTATTTTTAATTCAAACATCATACACTTTTTCTACATTTTTATTTTAGTCTTATTCCAAAATGGTTGAAATTCTTTTTTTTTTCCCTTAAAATTCTACACACAATACCCCATAATGGTAATGTGATTTTTATTTTATTTTTTTCCTTAAGATTTTTGCAAATTTCATCACTCATCTTCAACCTCTTTTCCGGGTTCGGGTCACGGGGGCAACAGCTCCAGCAGGGGACCCTAGACTTCCCTTTCCGTGCTACATTGACCACCTCCAACTGGGGGATCCCGAGGCGTTCCCAGGCCAGTGTGGAGATACGAGGTCTGTTAGAAAAGTATCCGACCTTTTTATTTTTTTCAAAAACCTGATGTATTTGAATCATGTGTGCTTGCATGAGCCAACCTTGAACCTTCGTGCGCATGCGTGAATTTTTTCACGCCTGTCGATTGTCATTTGCTTGTAAGCAGCCTTTGTGTGAGGATGGGTGTAGTCTCTCGTCGTTTTTTCTTTGCAAGGAAAATGTCAGAACTGGCGCAGCGTGACTGCATCAAATTTTGCCAGAAACTGGGTGACAGCCAGGTGGAAACCATTCGGATTATTCAGATGGCTTTCGGTGACAATGCTATGGGCATCACACAGATTAAGGAGCGGTACAACCGGTTTAAAGACGTCCGCATAATGGTGGAGAGCAAGCCGCCCTCCGGGTGGCCATCAACATGCTGAAATGACCAGATCATTTCCAAAGTGAACTCTGTGGTGATGCGGGACCGTCGTGTGACTATCCAAGAAATTGTGGAAGAGGTGGACATCAGCACTTTTTTGGCGCATTCCACTGTGACAGAAGATTTTGCCATGAAAAGAGTTGCAGCGAAATTCATGCTGATGGTTTTGCCACAAAGCTGACGGAGCAAAAGCACCTTCGTGTTGAAGTCTCACAGGACATGTTGTGACATGCCCAGCTCTTCCACAATTTCTCGGATAGTCACACGACTGAAAAGCCACCGAAAGCCGTCTGAATCTTCCGAATGGTGGAAGAAAAAAAAAATTGATTGAAGTATTCACAGCCTTTACCATGAAGCTCAGAATTGAACTCAAGTGCATCCTGTTTCCACTGATCATCCTTGAGATGTTTCTACAGCTTAATTGGAGTCCATCTGGGGTAATTCAGTTGATTGGACATGATTTGGAAAGGCACACACCTGTCTACATATAAGGTCCCACAGTTGACGGTGCATATAAGAGCACAAACCAAGCATGAAGTCTAAAGAATTGTTGTTAGACCTCTGAGATAGGATTGTCTCAAGGCACAAATTTGTGGAGGGGTACAGAAACATTTCTGCTGCTGTGAAGGTCCCAATGAGCACAGTGGCCTCCATCATCCATAAATCGAAGAAGTTTGGATCCACCAGAACTCTTCCTACAGCTGGCCGCCCATCTAAACTGAGCGATCGGGAGAAAAGGGCCTTAGTCAGGGAGGTGACCAAGAATCCGAAGGTCAACTCCAACATTCCTCTGTGTAGAGAGAACCTTCCAGAAGGACAACCATCTCTGCAGCAATTCACCAAACAGGCCTGTATGGTAGACTGGCCAGACAGAAGCCACTCCTTAGTAAAAGGCACATAGCAGCCTGCCCAGATTTTGCCAGAAGGCACCTGAAGGACTCTGAGACCATGAGAAACAAAATTCCAGAGCCCAGAGATCTGAAAATGGCTGTGCACTGACCCTCCCCAGCCAGCCTGATGGAGTTTCAGAGGTGCTGCAAAGAGGAATGTGCGAAACTGCCCAAAAATAGATGCATCAAGCTTGCGGCATCAAATTCAAGAAGACCTGAGGCTGTAATTGCTACCAAAAGTGCATCAACATAGTGCTGAGCAAAGGCTGTGAATATTTATGTACATGTGATTCCTTAGTTTTTTTATTTTTAATAAATTTGCAAAAAAAATTTCTAAGACTTTTTTCATGTTGTCATTATGGGGTGTTGTGAGTAGAGGAAAAAATTAATTTACTCCATTTTGGAATTAAACATAAAATGTGGAAAAAGTGAAGCACTTTAAATACTGTCTGTATGCACTGTATATGGACTTATCGTTCAATATATGCCAATGAGCACAATCATTGTGCTGGCCTCTATATCGCGGCTGTGTACACTTTGTCCCACCATGCTGAAGTTCCTGTTGGCAGCACGGGACCGCGTGATATCCATCCAATATTAATATGTTTTTAACATTTTAAACATTTGTGACCTGTGCAAAACATCAAATGACATGAACGGTAGCACTTTATAATGAAATGTGGAATTTGCATCATATTTACTGTAACTTTTATTTAAATTGGCTCAAGTTGTGGCTCTTACAACACAAAAAAAAACATTACAAATATCGCATTCCTTATTTAGTTTTTTATTTCACTTTGCACAGGTCCATTGATGTCTGAGAAGGAAAAAATGGCCTTTAGTTCACGCACTGAGGGGCCATCAACCCATGCAAGCCTTTTGAAATATGAATCACAGATTATTTATTTTCAATTCCAGTCTTGAATATTCTTTAGAATTAAATATTCCTTGCTCTTTGAAAGAATATACTTTCATTTTTGTGCTGTATTATCTTATCATTGCATGACATGGCCTTCAAACAATGTTGATATTATTGTTTGTTATATTTTCTGAGGCAGTACAGTGGAATCTCAAGATACTTTAATTCATTTCGTGACCAAGCCCGTAAGCCAATCTGCTCGTATTTCAAACAAATTTTCCCCATTGAAAATAATTAAAATAATTTTAATCCATTCCAGCCTTGTAAAACATTCTCAGACCACTCTAAATTATGAAAAAAATCATTTTTATTAATGATTGACATGTATACTTGCCTGTGCATAATAAAATATATAAAATAAAAGAAAAAAGTTAGAAACAGATAAATGTGGCTGACAGAGGTGGAGGCAGAGAAGGGAGGGAGGAAGGTTTGCGCACACTGTAAACATAAACTAAACTTAAACTGTAAATCCTTAAAAGGATCATACAGATGTAACTTTAATTGTAAACTTGCAGGTCTTTTGGATAAAAAAAAAAACCTATCCAAGGAGGTTTGCTTTTGCCTGCCTTTCAAAATGTTGCAGAAATGTGATAAAGTGTCATGAAAAAGTGCTGAAGCACGACCAATGAACGCCTTTTATGGGTGTTTCTTTTCAGTGAAGCAGCTTCTTCTCTGGTGTATATATGTCTTCTGTGACATTTTTTTTCCAGAATAATCCAGTTTTGTCACAGTTAAACACTTGTTGCGGGACATAGCCTTCCTTCCCAACAATTGGAGCAAAACATGTGACGTATTCTGCTGCGTTAACGTCCGCACTAGAAGCTTCTCCTCCTTTTCTCCTCTTTCCTTTTCGCTCTGGTGGCATCCCGAAGCGCGACTTGTAACTCAGATTTCCGCTCGTATTCCAAACAAAAATATGGAGAGATGGCTCGTATTTCAAAAGTCGTATGTTGTCACTCGTATGTCGAGGTTCCACTGTATATCATCCAGCAGAATTTGCTGTCATGACAGGCCTAGCTGCAATGAGTGGATTTGATGAGATTACAAGTAATCCAAATGTATGTACATACATACATGTAATCCACATTTATTCTTTCAAAATAATCCTACCCAGCCGTGTGTGAATACTTTCTGGATGCACTCTGTGTGTCAATCAATCAATCAATTTTATTTATATAGCGCCAAATCACAACAAACAGTTGCCCCAAGGCGCTTTATATTGTAAGGCAAGGCCATACAATAATTACGTAAAAACCCCAACGGTCAAAACGACCCCTTTGAGCAAGCACTTGGCGACAGTGGGAAGGAAAAACTCCCTTTTAACAGGAAGAAACCTCCAGCAGAACCAGGCTCGGGGAGGGGCAGTCTTCTGCTGGGATTGGTTGGGGCTGAGGGAGAGAACCAGGAAAAAGACATGCTGTGGAGGGGAGCAGAGATCAATCACTAATGATTAAATGCAGAGTGGTGCATACAGAGCAAAAAGAGAAAGAAACACTCAGTGCATCATGGGAACCCCCCAGCAGTCTAAGTCTATAGCAGCATAACTAAGGGATGGTTCAGGGTCACCTGATCCAGCCCTAACTATAAGCTTTAGCAAAAAGGAAAGTTTTAAGCCTAATCTTAAAAGAAGAGAGGGTGTCTGTCTCCCTGATCCGAATTGGGAGCTGGTTCCACAGGAGAGGAGCCTGAAAGCTGAAGGCTCTGCCTCCCATTCTACTCTTACAAACCCTAGGAACTACAAGTAAGCCTGCAGTCTGAGAGCGAAGCGCTCTATTGGGGTGATATGGTACTACGAGGTCCCTAAGATAAGATGGGACCTGATTATTCAAACCTTATAAGTAAGAAGAAGAATTTTAAATTCTATTCTAGAATTAACAGGAAGCCAATGAAGAGAGGCCAATATGGGTGAGATATGCTCTCTCCTTCTAGTCCCCGTTAGTACTCTAGCTGCAGCATTTTGAATTAACTGAAGGCTTTTCAGGGAACTTTAGGACAACCTGATAATAATGAATTACAATAGTCCAGCCTAGAGGAAATAAATGCATGAATTAGTTTTTCAGCATCACTCTGAGACAAGACCTTTCTATTTTAGAGATACTTGCGTAAATGCAAAAAAGCAGTTCTACATATTTGTTTAATATGCGCTTTGAATGACATATCCTGATCAAAAATGACTCCAAGATTTCTCACAGTATTACTAGAGGTCAGGGTAATGCCATCCAGAGTAAGGATCTGGTTAGACACCATGTTTCTAAGATTTGTGGGGCCAAGTACAATAACTTCAGTTTTATGAGTTTAAAAGCAGGAAATTAGAGGTCATCCATGTCTTTATGTCTGTAAGACGATCCTGCAGTTTAGCTAATTGGTGTGTGTCCTCTGGCTTCATGGATAGATAAAGCTGGCTATCATCTGTGTAACAATGAAAATGTAAGCAATGCCGTCTAATAATACTGCCTAAGGGAAGCATGTATAAAGTGAATAAAATTGGTCCTAGCACAGAACCTTGTGGAACTCCATAATTAACCTTAGTCTGTGAAGAAGATTCACCATTTACATGAACAAATTGTAATCTATTAGATAAATATGATTCAAACCACCGCAGCGCAGTGCCTTTAATACCTATGGCATGCTCTAATCTCTGTAATAAAATTTTTTGGTCAACAGTATCAAAAGCAGCACTGAGGTCTAACAGAACAAGCACAGAGATGAGTCCACTGTCCTGAGGCCATAAGAAGATCATTTGTAACCTTCACTAATGCTGTTTCTGTACTATGATGAATTCTAAAACCTGACTGAAACTCTTCAAATAGACCATTCCTCTGCAGATGATCAGTTAGCTGTTTTACAAATACCCTTTCAAGAATTTTTGAGAGAAAAGGAAGGTTGGAGATTGGCCTATAATTATCTAAGATAGCTGGGTCAAGTGATGGCTTTTTAAGTAATTGTTTAATTACTGCCACCTTAAAACCCTGTGGTACATAGCCAACTAATAAAGATAGATTGATCATATTTAAGATCGAAGCATTAAATAATGGTAGGGCTTCCTTGAGCAGCCTGGTAGGAATGGGGTCTAATAGACATGTTGATGGTTTGGATGAAGTAACTAATGAAAATAACTCAGACAGAACAATCTGAGAGAAAGAGTCTAACCAAATACCGGCATCACTGAAAGCAGCCAAAGATAACGATACGTCTTGGGATGGTTATGAGTAATTTTTTCTCTAATAGTTAAAATTTTATTAGCAAAGAAAGTCATGAAGTCATTACTAGTTAATGTTAAAGGAATACTCGGCTCAATAGAGCTCTGACTCTTTGTCAGCCTGGCTACAGTGCTGAAAAGAAACCTGGGGGGGTTCTTATTTTCTTCAATTAGTGATGAGTAGTAAGATGTCCTAGCTTTATGGAGCGCTTTTTTATAGAGCAACAGGCTCTTTTTCCAGGCTAAGTGAAGATCTTCTAAATTAGTGAATTGCCATTTCCTCTCCAACTTACGGGTTATCTGCTTTAAGCTGCGAGTTTGTGAGTTATACCACGGAGTCAGGCACTTCTGATTTAAAGCTCTCTTTTTCAGAGGAGCTACAGCATCCAAAGTTGTCTTCAGTGAGGATGTAAAACTATTGACGAGATACTCTATCTCACTTACAGAGCTTAGGTAGCTACTCTGCACTGTGTTGGTATATGGCATTAGAGAACATAAAGAAGGAATCATATCCTTAAACCTAGTTACAGCGCTCTCTGATAGACTCGTAGTGTAATGAAACTTATTCCCCACTGCTGGGTGGTCCATCACAGTAAATGTAAATGTTATTAAGAACTGATCAGACAGAAGGGAGTTTTCAGGGAGTTCTGTTAAGTCGTCAATTTCCATACCATAAGTCAGAACAAGATCTAAGATATGATTAAAGTGGTGGGTGGACTCATTTACATTTTGAGCAAAGCCAGTTGAGTCTAATAATAGATTAAATGCAGTGTTGAGGGTGTCATTCTCAGCATCTGTGTGGATATTAAAATCGCCCACTATAATTATCTTATCTGAGCTAAGCACTAAATCAGACAAAAGGTCTGAAAATTCACAGAGAAACTCACAGTAACGACCAGGTGGACGATAGATAATAACAAATAAAACTGGTTTTTGGGACTTCCAATTTGGAGGACAAGACTAAGAGTCAAGCTTTCAAATGAATTAAAGCTCTGTCTGGGTTTTTGATTAATTAATAAGCTGGAATGGAAGATTGCTGCTAATCCTCCGCCTCGGCCCGTGCTACGAGCGTTCTGGCAGTTAGTGTGACTCGGGGGTGTTGACTCATTTAAACTAACATATTCATCCTGCTGTAACCAGGTTTCTGTAAGGCAGAATAAATCAATATGTTGATCAATTATTATATCATTTACTAACAGGGACTTAGAAGAGAGAGACCTAATGTTTAATAGACCACATTTAACTGTTTTAGTCTGTGGTGCAGTTGAAGGTGCTATTTTTTCTTTTTGAATTTTTATGCTTAAATAGATTTTTGCTGGTTATTGGTGGTCTGGGAGCAGGAACCGTCTCTACGGGGATGGGGTAATGAGGGGATGGCAGGGGAGAGAAGCTGCAGAGAAGTGTGTAAGACTACAACTCTGCTTCCTGGTCCCAACCCTGGATAGTCACAGTTTGGAGGATTTAAGAAAATTGGCCAGATTTCTAGAAATGAGAGCTGCTCCATCCAAAGTGGGATGGATGCCGTCTCTCCTAACAAGACCAGGTTTTCCCCAGAAGCTTTGCCAATTATCTATGAAGCCCAACTCATTTTTTGGACACCACTCAGACAGCCAGCAATTCAAGGAGAACATGCGGCTAAACATGTCACTCCCGGTCCGATTGGGGAGGGGCCCAGAGAAAACTACAGAGTCCGACATTGTTTTTGCAAAGTTACACACCGATTCAGTGTTAATTTTAGTGACCTCCGATTCGCGTAACCGGGTGTCATTACTGCCGACGTGAATTACAGTCTTACCAAATTTACGCTTAGCCTTAGCCAGCAGTTTCAAATTTCCTTCAATGTCGCCTGCTCTGGCCCCCGGAAGACAATTGACTATGGTTGCTGGTGTCGCTAACTTCACATTTCTCAAAACAGTCGCCAATAACCAGAGTTTGATCCTCGGTGGGTGTGTCGCCGAGTGGGGAAAAACGACTAGAAATGTGAACGGGTTGGCGGTGTACACGGGGCTTCTGTTTAGGACTACGCTTCCTCCTCACAGTCACCCAGTCGGCCTGCTTTCCCGGCTGCTCGGGATCTGCCAGAGGGAAACTAACGGCGGCTAAGCTACCTTGGTCCGCACCGACTACAGGGGTCTAGCTAGCTGTAGAATTTTCCACGGTGCGGAGCCGAGTCTCCAATTCGCCCAGCCTGGCCTCCAAAGCTACGAATAAGCTACACTTATTACAAGTACCATTACTGCTAAAGGAGGCCGAGGAATAACTAAACATTTCACACCCAGAGCAGAAAAGTGCGGGAGAGACAGGAGAAGCCGCCATGCTACACCGGCTAAGAGCTAGTAGCTGCGCTAAGCTAGCTGATTCCTAAAAACACACAAAGTGAATAATGTGTAAATAATTTAGAGGTGATTCAGCAGAGGGAGTGCTTTAGTTAAGGCATGTGAAGATTACACTGTGAAACAAATCGTTATCTAGGTAACTAGATCAGTCTAACTGCGCAGATTAAACAGCTAACAGATACAGCAAAACACTGCTGTGCTCCGGAACAGGAAGTGATACAATACCGCAGTGAGAGCCAACCACCAGTAGAGGCAAGCAAGACGACTTGCTTGATATCGACTTGCTTGAGGTGTGTAATATATATATGTGTATGTGTGTATATGTGTGCGTGTGTGTGTATGTGTGTGTGTGTAAGGGAGCATGCCCCCAGACCCCACCTACACGAGGGGTGCATTTTGGACTTTGTTCCTTTCTGTCATACAACCTTTTATGTTCTAGGTAATGCCCTCTGGCTTGACAAACATGTTTTGGAACTTAAGCGTTCACACAGTAATTAAGCTGAATAGAGTCATTTGCTCTGTTTAATCATCCTCTGGGTGCAGCATGAAATGTACCTGCAGAATGTGAACACAGACATGAGTAAAAAGGCCCATTTACACCTGGCATTAAAATGTGTGATATCCTGATTACAATTAGATTTGATTTTAACACGATTATTTTTACACTTGGTGTTAATGTCTCCACTGGCCACATTGAAATCCGATTAATCACAGATGTCTGGCTCGCTCCACACCTTCAATAGTTTGTGTGGGTCAAAATAAACCAAATAGAAGTTGTGCTATTGTGATTGTTGCTTTTACATGTGGAGGAAGAAGCAGTCTTAAACACCAAAAATGCTGATACACAGCGGAGGAGAATACGTTTGCTTCAGGTTGTGGTCCAGATGATGATCCGGATGGCAGGAACGCAGGTCTGATGGAGGGGATGGGGAGCTTCTCAAACCCATATATGTGTTGTCAACTTTCTTTAACAATTTTTTTTTTTTTTGATGTGACCACAGCCTTCAGCAAACAGTGTTGTCTAGAAGGGACATGCACCTCTGCTCAGCACAGAGTTAGAAATGAGGGTCATGGTTAAAGTGTTGTAGTGACCATTTGGTACCACACACAAAGCTGTTGTCAGTGGACTGGAAGTGCATTTTCATTTCTACTGCTGTTCAGTATGGTCACTATACATGGCACCTCCACTGGTGATTTAAACTGATCGGCAAATAATCCCCAGTGCCTTTTGGGTGCATTGGATCCATTCATGTGTTGAGTGCTAGCAGAGTGTAATCTATCACCAAAAATGCTTTTAATGCCAGGTGCAAATTGGGTGAATGAGTGTTTTGAACAATAATTTAACATTGTCATTGGTTTGTGATTAACTGTTTTTCAAGGGGGGGTATTGAGTGCTGCACTACATAAGTTAATTGGTACCCTCCAACCTTTCAAATTTTGTCGCATCTGGTGTGGTGATACATGTTGTATGTAGAATGCCTCATGAAGAGTAGTTGATGATTCATTGACAAAATGGAGCAGATCAATTAATAGAAAGTTATCACCACCATTCTGATCTATCCTGTGCATTTCTGTTCCTATAGTTCACAGGGAGTTCACTTACTGGGGGAAAAGACCAGCTGAAGAGGCCAGAGGAAGAAGACATGATAGCCAAACAGAGCAAAAAGAGGGCCCAGACCCATGTTACTACAGCACATGTCCCCCATTACTCAAGGTAATGCGATGACACAGACTATTCTGTATCCAAAATTGCTTCAGACCCTGCCGATGTACAGACTGTTGACAAAGGTGGAAAAAAAATTAATAAATGAGTGGAAGAAAACACAATGAATGCCCCCATTCATGGGGTACAAAGGCATCACTGAATGGTTTGAGGATGAAATTAATGTAAATCATATGCTTTGGCCTTCAGTCACCAGATCTCAACTCAATTGAACACCTATGGAAGATTGTTGGTCTGGCATACTTTACAGCACTCCACCATCATCAAATGAATGTTTTGGACATGAATGGTGTTTTATTGTTCCAGTGACTTGTCAAATCAATGTTAAGGCCCATCGGAGCTGTTCTGCGTGGCCTCACGTCTTACTAAAACACTATGCTGTTTTCCTTCTTAATTGTCACCTGTCGTGTATATACATATCTTTTATTGCAAAAGTGTATGCTTATTTTGTCAAAAGCAACAACACTGCAGTTGTTTTTTTATTACGTTCAACTTCAATAATAATTTAATATTAATTTCTTTTTAATTTAGAAAAAAATGAAGTATTCCTGTACCAAAGATCAGTCATTTGCTTCAGTTGGCAAACATGGAGTGTTACGAGAATTCTCTTTTTTTGATAAGGTGAGGCATAACCTTTCAGTGCATCACTTGTTTTATCTGACTCTTACAGCTTATGTACACCTTTTATTATTTTTATTTTTTAAATGTTCTTTTAATTATTTTGGCTGCTCTTGTCTTGGTGTGCCACATTGTATCTGGTATGGATCCACCTTTTGATTTGGCACAAGTTTAGTTCCGGATGCCTTTGTGTCCACTGTGCATTCATTACAGATTGGCCCTGCAGTGTCTCCTCAGCTAATGCATTATCCATGTAAGATTCACCATAAGTGGCACAGCACCAGGCAACTTTTGTTTTTGATTCTGTTTTCCTTCAGTGTTTCTTCTGGCAAAGCAGCTTGTGTAGCTAATACACCATAGCATACTCAGTCTCACTCCCTCTTTTCCTGATCATTCTCTTTTACGTTTATGGAGTAAGAGTAAAATAGTATGTAAATAATTCTCAACTATAAGTGCAAAAATACACATCACTTAAAATGGTAGAGAAAATGGCTGTGCCGAAGTTGACGCAAATTTCGTTACTGGTGAATGAGTGAACAGGCAATCAGTGGATTAACTTCCTGATTATCAAGCTCCGACAACAAGAGTAAGCTGTTCCTCCACAGATGTGCCGATGGTGTACATAAACTGTTCATTTGACTCTCTGCCACTTTCTCTCCCAATATTTCTGTGTTCATGTAAATTTGTTCTTCACAGACACTAATTTGTTTGCTGTTATTTTCTTGTCAACCCACACATTATTCAGGTGCGCCGCCTCTTTAAAAGTCAGGAAGTGTATGAGAACTTCCTGCGCTGTATCGCCTTGTTTAACCAGGAAGTAGTTTCGGGGGTTGAGCTTCTGCAGCTGGTCACTCCTTTCCTGGGGTGAGTGGATTGAAGGTTTTTAAACTGGATAAAGGTGTTTGATTAAAATTAGTAACAAATGAATGGAGCCAGTGGCTCACACAAGCACCAATCAACACTAAATCTGAAATGTCGTGAAGAATTCTGTCTTAGTAGTGGGAAGGGAAAAGACAATTTGAATGCTAATTACGAAATGCTGTAATGTTCGGTGAATTCTTAACAAAATAATAGGAAAATATTGATCACACTTGAGGGTGTAAGTTTACATGTGCCATGGTTAACAACATTCACACTCACTTTTCTTCAGCTGCACATTTTATGTTACTAAACAGCACGTCAAATTAATTAGAACGAGGCATCCAGGAAAAATTAATCTCCACAAGTCGAATTCTTCTGATGAGCCACATGCAACTGTATGAGCTGTTGTATGGAAACAAAAGTATGTTGGTACCACACAGACTTTGCATTGTTCATGAAGAAAACTGAAATTAACACCCAGGAATGAACAAATTTCAGTCTCATAGGTTCAACAGAAACACAAGTTCACAACGAAGATGTTGAAGTAGCTGGAGGTGTCAGGTACAAATGTCTTTGGTCACGCTGAAGGAAGATGGTTGGGTGGTGCTAGTAAGACTTTGTGTCAAATGAATGGTTAATTAGGGAGATTTAAAATGAGGCATACTGTATTAATTGCATTAGGAGGAAATGCCAGCTATGACATATTAGCTATGTAGTGTATTTCTGCAGGTGTGATCCAAGATACAGTGCACTGCTTTTTGCCACTGTATATAAATTCATTTATTCTTTCATTCATTTAGTCATTTTCTATACCAGCTTACTCCAATCAAGGGTCTCAGGGGGCTGGAACTTATCCCAGCAGCCATAGGATGAGAGGCAGGGTCCACCCTGGGCAGGATGCCAGTCTACTGCAGAGCCACATACACTCATGCACACCTACGGTCAGTTTAAAGTGTCCACCCAACCTGCATGTCTTTGGAAGTGGGAGGAAGTGGCAGCACCAAGAGGGAACCCAGGGGAATACAGGGAGAACTTGCAGACTCCACACAGAACCAGACAAGAAGCAATCCACGCCCTCCTTGCTGTCCTGGCAAAAGTGAAGCCACTGTACCACCCTTGTATGTAAATATATGGTCTTATATGTCTGTGCATTTCATATAGAACTAGACTGTATTAAATGAAAGCTGACACACACAAATGATGAATTCCATGATGTTTTCATTCATTTTCTATACCCGCTTACTCCAATTAAGGGTCACTGAGGGGTGGAGCCTATCCCAACCGTCATAGGGTGAGAGGCGGGGTATGCCTTAGACAGGACGCCAGGGCCACACATAGACACACATTCACACCTGCACGCATGCCTATGGTTAGTTTTAGACTTGCATGTCTTTGGAAGTGGGAGGAAGCCGAAGCACCCAAAGACAACCCACACCAACACGGGGAGAATGTGCAAACTCTGCACAGAGAGGTTTAGGTAGGAAGTAATCCCATGACTTTTCTGTGAGACAGCAGTGCAAATCACTACACCACCATGCTGCCCTCCATGATGTCTTTCATACATTAATTTCAATTTAACAATGAACATCTGCAGCACATTTGTATAATGTAACCAATGTTTGTTTTGTTTACATCAGCGCTGCTCAGTATTAACATGGAGCTATCAGGATGGCTAAAATCATGAAATGCTATCAAAGTGGGTGGAGCCCAGGACTCTGAAACCTGTCCTGTAATATCTCACCAAATAAAATTAATCTTGAGCCACAAAATGTATTCATTAATGAATAAAGACAAGATTATAAGATGTGTGTACTCTATATATATATATATATATATATATATATATATATATATATATATATATATATATATATATATATATATATATATATATATAAACAAAATTATATTACACACAGAGTGCATCCAGAAAGTATTCAGTGCATTTTTCATATAACTTTATTCCAAAATGGATGAAATTAATTTTTTCCTCAAAATTCTTTGCACAATACCCCATAATGACTGTGAAACTAGTTTTTAGATTTTTGCAAATTTATTAAAGAAAAAAACCCTAAGAAATCACATGTACATAAGTATTCACAGCATTTGCCATGAAGCTCAAAAATGAGCTCAGGTGCATCCTATTTCCATTGATCATCCTTGATGTTTCTGCAGCTTATTTGGAGTCCACCTGGGGTAAATTCATTTGATTGGACACGATTTGGAAAGGCACACACCTGTGTACATATAAGGTCCCACAGTTGACAGTGCATGTCAGAGCACAAACCAAGCATGAAGCCAAAAGTTAGATGAAGTTACAGACAATTGTCTGGAGACCTTCAAGACAGGCTTGTCTTGAGGCACAAATCTGAGGAAGGGTACAGAAACATTTCTGCTGCTTTAGAGGTCCCATTGAGCACAGTGGCCTCCATAATCTGTTAATGGAAAAAGTTTGGATCCTGCCTAGAGTCTAAACTGAGTGATTGGGGTGAAGGGCCTTAGTCAGGGAGGTGACCAAGAACCTGATGGGCACTCTGTCAGAGTCCCAGCATTCCTGTGTGGAGAGAGGAGAACCTGCCAGGACAACCACCTCTGCAACAATCCATCAGTCAGGCCTGTATGGTAGAGTGGCCAGACGGAAGCCACTTATTATTAAAAAGCACATGGCATCCTGCCTGGAGTTTGCTAAAAGACACCTGATGGACTGTCAGACCATATACATACATAAATCTATCTTCAACCACTTATCCGTGATCAGGTTGGAGGGCCAATAGCTCCAACAGAGGATCCCAAACTTCCCTTTCCCAGGCAACATTACCCACCTCTGACTGGGGATACAGAGGCATTCCCAGGCCAGTGTGGAGATATCTCTCCACCTAGTCCTGGGTCTGTCCCAGTCTCTTCCTAGCTGGACATTCCTGGAACACTTCCCTTGGGAGGTGCCCGGAGGCATCCTTACCAGATGCCCCGAACCACCTCAGCTGCTTCTTTCAACGCTAAGGACCAACGGCTATTCTCCGAACTCCTTGCGAATGACCAAGCTACTCACCCTATCTCTAAGGGAGACACCAGCCACCCTCCTGAAGTACCCCATTTCAGCCGCTCAGACCATGAGAAACAAAATTCTCTGGTTTGATAAGACAAAGAATGAACTGTCTCAGAAAGACAACCATCTCTGCAGCAATTCACCAATCATGCCTGTATGGTAGAGTGGCTAGACAGAAGTCACTTCTTAAAGGCACATGGTAGCCTGCTTTGAGTTTGCTAAAAGGCACGTGAAGGACTTTCAGACCATGAGAAACAAAATTCTCTGGTGAGATGAGGCAAAGATTGAACTCCTTGGCGTGAATGCCACGCATCATGTTTGGAGGAAACCAGACACCATCCCTATATTGAAGCATGGAGGTGGGAGCATCATGCTGTGGGGATGTTCTTCAGTGGCAGGAACTGGGAGATGACTCAGGATTGAGAGAAAGATGTTGAAGATAACTTCAGCAATGTACAGAGACATCCTGGATGAAAACCTGCTCCAGAACGCTCTTGACCTCAGACTGGGGCGACAGTTCATCTTTTAGCAGGACAATGACCCTAAGCACATAGCCAAGATATCAAAGGAGTGGCTTCAGGACAACTCTGTGAATGTCCTTGAGTGGCCCAGCCAGAGCCCAGACCTGAATCCGATTGAACATCTCTGGAGAGATCTGAAAATGGCTGTGCAGTGACGCTCCCCATCCAACCAGAATAAGCTTGAGAGGTGCTGCAAAGACCAATGGGCAGAACTGCCAAAAGATAGGTGCGCCAAGCTTGTGGCATCATATTCAAGAAGACTTAATGCTGTAATTGTTGCCAGAGGTGCATCAACCAGCTTTTCATGTCATTATTGGGTATTGTGAGTAGAATTTTGAGGGAAAAATGAATTTGCTTCATGTTGGAATAAGCCTGTAACATAACAATATGGAAAAAGTGAAGCGCTATGAATAGCTGAAGCCTTTATTTTCACAGTTCATGTGGTACTCGGGTGAAGTAGCAAGCATCGCACTTGACTTGCTGTGTAGTAGCGGCTAACTAGGGTGCACTTTAATTACAATCCGAACGGGACGCTGTGCAGTGTGCCAGTTAAAGCGCAAGTTTTTCCAAATTAAATGTACCTGTGTACGGCATGCCAGAGCATTGCAGTGATATATGCTATCACCTTTAGTCATCATTCACTAGAGTATCATGAATGTCACAAATTGCTCTATGAAAATTACTGATGTCAACATACACACAATGCAATGCAACTTACGACACCTTAACTAAAGTGACATGAACTATACAATGACATGGCTAAAATTCATCTCTGTTACCCATGTGTAGAAAGGGTAACTGAGCTAATAACATCATAAAATTCAATTACATTAACTCATGGATTCATTCACAGATTGATGGAGAAGTGATAAGAGTTTAGTCTATTAGTGTTTGCCTGATTCCTCTCTCTCACTCACACACACACACTCACTCTCTCTCACTCACTCCTCTCTGTCATTTACTATTTGTCTGTCTCCTTCCAGGAAATTTCCTGAACTGTACACGCAGTTCAAATCCTTTCTGGGGGACAAAGAGCTCTCTCATGCTGTGTCGGGCCTTTCAGATCGCTATATGGAAGGGGGAGGGGGCAGGGAGGTGGACTATGCCTCCTGCAAACGCTTGGGGTCCAGCTACAGAGCATTACCCAAGACTTACCAACAGCCCAAATGTAGTGGACGCACAGCCCTGTGCAAAGAGGTTAATTGTCTTACGCTTCCTTAAAGTCACTGTACTTCCTTCGTGTTTATTCATTTTGTCATCTTATGAAATGTCCTATAGAATGTTTTGTCATTGATCCTTTCCTTGCTTGCTGTTCAGGTGCTGAATGATACCTGGGTGTCATTCCCCTCTTGGTCAGAGGACTCAACTTTTGTCAGCTCTAAGAAAACTCCTTATGAGGAGCAGTTGCATCGCTGTGAAGATGAGAGGTTTGAGGTTCGTGCTTCCAAATGATCTCTATATTTTGCTACATCTTTCTCTGTAATCTCTATATATTTTGTAATCCTGTGAGATGACTTTTCTGTATACAGTCAGGTACTCAAATATTTGGACTTTGAAAAGGTGTTCCACTGTGCATTGGAGCACATTAACAGCAAATATGTTTGAGATCAATGTGTAGATTTTTCACCTTTAAATTGAAGGTTCTCAGAATGAGTGAAGTCTTTTGTGAAGTCACAACAGTTTTCCAGAAAATCATAAATATGTAGCATTTACCCAAGATATATACAAGTCACTGGTAAAACTGAAAGGCCTGGTATAGTTGTACAACCAAATAGTAGGGCAGATGAGACAGTGATTACTTGTACCATAAAGATTGGAAGAGACTGTACAACTACTTTAGAGCTGATTAACTTGTCATAGATATGGCGAAAATAGTTTTTTGTTCAATGCCTGGACATTCTGGCTCCATAACATATAAATGGGCTGCATTTATATAGTGCTTTTCCATCTGCATCAGACACTCAAAGTGCTTTACACATCAATGCCTTACATTCACCCTGATGTGAGGCTGCTGCCATGCAAGGCGCCCACTACACACTGGGAGCAACTAGGGGATTAAGGACCTTGCCCAAGGGTCCTTTGTGATTTTCCGCTCAGGCTTTGCTTTGAACCGAGGTTCCTCTGGTCTTAAGCCCAGTGCTTTAAACACTAGACCATCACCTCCCCACATACCACAAACAATTAATGACATGTTTTCCAGATAAAGTAGAGGAAAAATTTATGGAATCACTCACGTTTCAGGCAAACATGTCAGATGACCTGATCTGCTTGATTGTACATCAGGACGCTGAGCGGAGAATGAGCTGGCCTGCTAATATGTAGACCTAAGTTTGCATCCTGTTAATGCTATCCTGTCTGTGTCCTTGGACAAGATGCCTAAACTACATGTTCTCAGTCCAAACCAACTGTCATGGCTGCCGGCCTCAGCTGAGGAAATAACCTGCTTTGGACTTGTGTCCCATTTAGGAGGAGTTGTAGACTTTCACCCCCTTGACTCTAGGGAATCTGGAGATAAGCACAGCACCAACAGGCCTTGGGGCCTATGTAGAATTTACTTCTCTTTAAGACCAGCACTCTGATTTGTGCTGATATGTTCCATTGCTTAATAGCTATCTGTGGGCGGTCATGTCCCAAATTTTTTTTGCTGGCATAGTGAGTAAACCTAAAATTCTACTTGTTAGTTTCTGTCGTGTGTTTTGCAATCATCAGACAGCTGTAAGAAGCTCAGTCCTCCCCCAGCGAAGGGAGCAGATCGCTGCCAGCTGCTACTGCAAAGAAGGAAAAAAAGGTTATTTACTTTCAACATGCATCGAATCAGACAGTGGGCAGAAGACATGAAACTTCACTCATGGTTTTATTTATAAACTAATTATGGGACAGTTTATCGATATTAAAGGCAACTCTGTCATTTTTACAGCGTGAATATAATATCTCACTATCTTTAAGTAATACACTAATTCTGAAGGGTTTGAGGTTGGTAAAGGTTGGTAAAATGCATAAGAATACTGCCATCTACTGGACGGGAGTCTGATAGACCAACATATTTGTGAATCTCGATGCAGTTTACGCTCAGAATGTCCTCAATATAAGTGATCACCGAGCACACACATTGTAAAAACCAACACACAAGTTAGAGTAACTTTACAGGGGGGTGTCAAACATAATTACATAATTTACAGGGGGTGTCAAACAATAATTACATAATTTACAGGGGGTGTCACACGGTTTTATGCATAGAAAATATTAGTGAATAGGGTTGGGTATCGAGAACCGGTTCTTCTTTGAGAATCGTTAATAAATTATTCGATCCACCAACATCAATAGCTCTTCTGCTTAATGGTTCCCTTATCGGTCCTTCAGAGATGTTTTTCAGGGTGTTTGCCAGAAAGTGATAATTTCTCTACACTGATTGCAGACCCTGCAGCAGGTTTGTAATCAGCTGCTTATGTAACAGCTCCGCTTTGAAGCTTGAACCAAAGAAGCAGTGCTCCATTGGTTCTCTGCTTCGCTCCTTTTCAGAAGTGGCAAGTCTGCTTCTTAACCCCTCTAAAGGCATTTAAAAATGTTAGTCATGAGTCACTTTTGTGTGGATTAAGTCACTAACTGGGACTCTTGTCTTGTTGCAGACAAGAACGAGAATGGTCCTCTATCCGTTTGCAAAACACTGCGCGCTCTCTGCGAGTCAAGTTAGAGTCCGGACGGAATTAATAACTTCAAAAGAGGAATTGCTGTTTTAAATCAAATGACACCTCTTTCCAAACCTTGTAATACAGCAATAAACTACACTCAACCAAAGCGTTTTTTTCCTCCCAAAATGAGACTTCCTACGTTCTTTATGATTACATTGATGCTGACATGCAGCACAGCCAGCTGAGCTCAGCTCAGAGGTAGGGAGTGACATTCTTGCCATTCATGGTCGAAAGGAAATGCTGCTGACAAAAACTACATATTTTGTTTATTTCATTTATGTCCAAAGATCAAGGATACCCATGTAGAGTTTAAGACCAGAGATCAAGGAGCAAGTGGCCAATATCATATTTATTTACTTTAAGACTCAAAAAAATGTCATTGACATAGAAAACCTGTAAAGCCTACTTTTAGTACACAGAAAATTCACAAGAGGTATTGATAAGGGAATCAATAAGGAATCGGATCGATAAGCAGAATTGATAAGGGAATCTATCGATAAAATCAATATCCATCCCTATTAGTGAATGATGTTTCCATTTCATGTTGTGGGTATATCAGTCATTCAAAAGAAATGTCTTAGCTTGATATGAGGAGAATTTTCTTAATTCAACAGCAAGTTTTGTGAAAAATTGACATGCTTTTTGTTTATTTCAGTTTCACGGCAAATATCATTTTAAAGTACCACAATTCACCCTGAGATAGCCCATCATCCCTTGTACATCAGAGAGTTGCTGCAGTCAGTCAAAATAACATTGAGAAACCACATGACAATTACAAATGAACGTTATATGACCAAAATGGAATTTTTATGCCTTTCATAACATTTATAAGACACTGCTGCATGAGATCCTGAAAACTTGCTAAAACAAATATTCCGTGTCTGCTGCGTTTAACTGTCGAATTTCAGACACACACACATATATATATACATATATATGTAATTACTCTGGAACAGGCAGCACAAAGTGTTGTAAAGGACAATAAGCAGGACATTAAAGAGCAAAGTTCACTTTCCCCCAGAATGACATGAACAGGAAGCAATGGCAGCTCACAGCGATTCCCAACTGTAAATAACGGTGAAACAACCTGAGCTTCTCACGTTTACATAAAACAAGCACAATAACCGCTGTAAACCCAGATCGTATATTCACAAGAATTTTATGCACAATATACAGAGTTTTATGTTGCATTGTTAATGCTGTTGTTCTTGTAGCAGTTAAATTGCAGCCTGATTAGAGCGTCTCAGGGTGAATACCACACACTAGGGCGAATACCACACACAAACTACAATTGGTCTGTTCACACTCCCATCCAGTAGATGGCAGTGTTTTATGCATTTTGACAGGGCAAGGAGGAAGTGATGAGAGGAGATCATTTGAATTTCCTATAATGCTTTTTGGCATGTCTGTAAACACTCAAACCTTCAGAATTAGTGCATTAATTTAAAAGACGTGCGATATATTTTCATTTTGTAAAAATGAGTTACTGTTGGTCATTGACCACAGAGGTGGGCACAGATAACCAAAAAATGAACTTTGATAACAGATAACCAGATAAGTTAAAAGTTATCTTTGATAAAGATAAACTGATAAACCACCCAAAAATGTACCGGAAGTTACAGATAGCCGATAACCAATACATTCCAGTATTGTCTCTGGTACACTTGCAGCTACTAACAAGCTGATTTTGAGTACGATCACGGTCGCTTTTAGAAGCATTAAAAGGGACAACAGACCCAAACAATGAGTCAACACTTCTGTCTTTGAGCGTCCTGCCCCCTGCTGGAAACTCCTGTTTACTACATGGCTTCCAGCACAGACGCAAGCTGAGGAGAGCTATGAAGCTCACCTCTCTGCTCAATCACAATGATGCCGTGAGGCGGGGGAAGTCTTGGAAAATAAAGTAACGCTGAGTTATGGTTTGGTGAATAAATAAAATGAATACTGATAGAATAATTCCATTAATGTCAATTCTGTCATTTGTACAAAGTTAAAATATAACATATCTTTTAATGTTGAATAATGCACTAATTCTGAAGTTTTGTAACAAACACAGACAGATCACAAAGGATTGTGGGTGAAATGTGCCTCGGCTAAACACTGATTGGTTTGACTCATACATTATGTAAACCAACACGTTAATGTGAGGTGTGTTGGTGTTTACAGATAAATGTGCTTTTGTAAAACATTCCATTTTTTATTTGTAAAAAAAAAGGCATTTTCAAAAAAAAAAAGCCAAGTTGTAATTAGATAACCGTCTGATATAACCTGTGTCAAAAATAAATTGAACAATGTCATGATCTACTGGTGTCAGACGTTCAGTACTTAAGCTGGGTTTACACTGTGCGAGGTTTGTCCCTTTTTAAGATGATTTTTCATTCGTGCGTGAATTTTTGGGATCGCACTGAGTTTCAGGTTAATCATGTGTTACAAGCTGTAACACAGTAACAAGCTGCGTTTAACATCTCACGAGTCACGAACACCTCCTGATCGCCAATCGTATGGTCGAATGAAAATCAGACCTGTTTGATATTATTCTGCTCAGCCGGCGTGAGGGTGTCCTGCTGCTGAAGAGCTACAAGCATCCAGCCGCTCGCACTGTGCATGTGCAAACACCACAGACCTGTCTTGTAATGTTTTTTGTTGTTGTTTTGTTTTTAAACTTTGTCTCCCATCGAGAGTTTTTGTAAATTAAGTTTGGGAAAAAAAGCTTGCGTTTTGCTTCTGGAAACACGAGTCCGACGTGTGGTGTTTGAACGTACAATGTGTGTGAGAACATAAATCGTGCGCTCTGAACTTTTACACTATGCGGTTCTGTGGTACACTTTGAACTGAAACCGAGTACAGTGGTTAAAAAATATCATACAGTGTGCCCAGCTTCAGGACGACTAGTACCATGAACACTACTGGCAGTAGATGGCAATAGAGACCGTGAAAACTTGCCAAAACAAAATTCCAGATAATCTGTGTCTGCTACATTTAAGATGCGTGGAATTTAATAAATGCAGACACAATAACGTCTGTGAACCCAGAGAATATATTCACAAGAGTTTTAGGCACTAGAGTTTCATGCTGTTGTCCGTGGAGCCTGAACAGAGTGTCTGAAATGGGGGTGACCAGTTATCCTTTGTCTGCAGAGGATAGAGCAGTTTCTCCTAGAAGCAGCTCTCTTCTGTTTGCAGAGGGTAGAACTACACATCTGCTATGTAACTTTTAACAGGTAGGTGCTCAACTGATTTTAAATTTTAAAATGTTTGTAGCTGTTTACTATGTTTACGGTCTAAAAATTATCAGACGAAAATTTATCGGAAGATAATTAGTCCGATAATGGTTTTTAAAGTTATCTAAAAAGATAATCGGATAATGAAAACATTATCTTCGATAATTATGTTCGCAATTATCGGAACTGTGCCCACCACTGATTGTCCGGAATTAGTTGGTTTTAAATGAAACCATGAGTGAAAGGTGCTTTTGCATTTCATGTCTTCTTGATTAGGCTGAGTTGATGCATGTTGAAAGTAAATGATTTTTTTTTGTTTTGTTTTGGTAGCAGCGGGCCAGGTGCATAAAGACAGAAGCTCTGGCTAATTGTTTGTGATTACCTTTGAATTTACCCAGCAGCACTTGCAGTGCTTAAACTCGAATCTGACTTAGCTGACAGCGTACAGAGTCAGTACTAAAAGTTAGCTGTTAGCTTCAGCCAAATTTTTTAGCAGTTTGTCAGTTTAGCATTATAAAAGTTAACTTTTCAGCTAGCGGATTAGTGGTTATCGAAACCTTTTGGTTAGCTGTGGCCACCACTGCATAGAATAGAGCAAAGACAAAAAAAAGGAAAAAAAAAAAAACAGCAAACTTTATAATGTTGAAGAAATGTAACTATTTTGTTTTTAACTGTGCCCCTATTTGTAAGCGTATGCTTTTAATGCAGTCCTTTACAATCACTCTTCAACGTTTGTAACTCTGCATTGCTAGTTGGATGTAGTTCTGGAGACAAACCTTGCTACCATAAGGGTGTTGGAAAGTGTCCAGAAGAAGCTGTCTCGCCTTTCCCCTGAGGACCAGGATCGATTCAGATTAGACGACTGCCTGGGCGGTACCTCTGAAGTCATACAGCGGCGTGCTGTCTATCGTATCTATGGAGACAAGGCTCCTGAGATCATCGAGGGGCTCAAGAGGAGTCCTGCTACTGCTGTGCCTGTGGTGCTCAAGAGGTCAGGCCTGTGGTTTGGTCTTGGGTTTTTATCATTACTCTTAGTTTATTGATAGGCTAACTTTTAAACAAGAAATTCAGAGGCTGCGTTACACTTTGATTTTTACCACTACAGATACAACCAGCTGTGACCTGCAGTGACCCTTTTCGGACCAAAATAAGTACATACTCATACTACTACTGTTATCATTATTATTATAAGGCATTTATCAATTCATTAGTTTGTTCTTAACTGGAGACATTAAAGGAGTGCTGTAATGTTTTTTTGGCAGCACAGTTACTCAGACACTAATTTTGATTCTGAACTTTGTTTTTGAACTAGGTGACTCTTAAGTCTCTTCTGTACTGGATCAAGTTTGTTTTTTTCCATTGTGAAACGGTACATTTAGGCTGAGTGACCTTTCTAGTTGTTGTGACAGTTTGATCATTTAGCGCACACTAACTGAAATAATAAAATTAAAACCATGCAAATTTTAGGGAATTGTTTGATCCATCAGGTGATTGTAGATTAGAGCATTGATTGTGTGGGCTGTTTGGACCATGACTGAAGATGGAGGAAAAAGGAATCAGATCCTCTGTGAATGTCTTTAAATCATCAATGTTGTATAATCATTTTGTCTGTTGTCCATCTGGGATTGTACTAGGTATTTCCTCCAGAAAGTGGTTAGCTATGCTGTCACTGCAACATTTAAATATTGATGGCAGTTGACTGTCTAAAAGAAATAGGTAAAGCTGTATTCTATCATTTTTAAAATACCTATGGAACATGCTTTGATGGTGGTGAGTAGAAATGTGGGTTATGATACAGGTGTGGCTTTGAAGTTAATATGCTTGAAATATCTTTAAGGTACCAGATTCAGTAAAACACTTAAAAAAAAACAGATGCACGCTTAAATACAGTTTGGTTTTTTTCCTTCAAAGCTGACATGAGCAAGCACATGCACTGACTCAGATGATAACATGACATGGTTGTGATGTGGTTTATTTTTGGTGCATCTTGATCAAAGTAGTGTTATCCTCCTCCAGGTTGAAAGCCAAGGAAGAGGAGTGGAGAGAGGCCCAGCAGGGTTTCAATAAGATATGGAGGGAGCAGTACGAGAAGGCCTACCTGAAGTCCCTGGACCACCAAGGGGTCAACTTCAAACAGAATGACATGAAAGCTCTGCGTTCAAAGAGTCTTCTCAATGAGATCGAGAGTGTCTATGATGAGGTAAACGTTTACACTCTCTCTCATCCTACAGTGTCTGCTTGCTTAACACTAGATATTTGGTAATACAGAGGGACAGTCTGGCGTAATGAAATTGTGGAACAAAGATTAAAAAGTAAGATTAATATGAACTGTTCCTGTCTTATGCAAAATATGTTTGTTTCTATTTTGATGCTCTGCTGCAATGTGATACTCAGTCCACACTGCACATGAATACTGGTGTAACCAATTTCTAAATCGCCTCACACGGGTGCACCAAAATAAACTAACGAATTACATGCTTCGCAACGGGACCCAAAAATAAAGTTAAGCATTTTAAGAGAGAGAAAATAAGAGCGTTGACAGAGTGAGCAGAAACTCTGTTCTAACTTTTGAAAGGGGACTTGTCATTAAACTCCATCCATTTAGGTTGTGTAATTTCATAGAAAGCTTCATGTGTTAGAGAAAGGCAGACAAAGAAATAATTAAACTATTTAAACACATTAACTATTTTGGCATACTATTTGTTCTAAGACCCTCAAATGGATACACATTATTAATAGTCACTTAAACATTCCATTTGGTTAAAACAGAATATTTCACCATCATCATATTGATAATGCAGAAAAATCACATTTAAACACACATCAGTTAGAAGGAACACGTTTCATTACAATGAAGTGATTATATGCAAACGCGCCACGGAGCCGTTCATTACGCGGCACAAAATCACCTCCGTGTTGGTCTCTCAGGACGGCTTTCAGGTGGATTTCAGACGGCTGTCGGTTGCTTTTAAGTCGTGTGATTATCCGAGAAATTGAGCATGAGCTGGACATGCCCCAACATGTCCTGTGAGGCTTCATCACGGCGTTGCTTTGCGCCATGCGGCTCCACCGCGACGCGCGGAACTCCGCTCCTCTTTCCATGACAAAAACTCCTGTAACAGTGGAATGTGCCGTTCATTTTTAAACGGGACGCTGTCTTGATCTGGTATGTCGTCTGACTAGCACAGGAATTGTGAAAAGACGTGGACATCAGTACTTTTTTGGCACATTGAGACAGACGTGCGGAGGAGGTCCGCGCGTCGCGGTGGATCCGCATGGCACAAAGCAACGCCGTGTGTGTGTGTGTGTATATATATGTGTGTGTGTGTGTGTGTGTATAAAAACCCCTGGCAAAAATTCTGGAATCACTGGCCTCGGAGGATGTTCATTCAGTTGTTTAATTTTGTAGAAAAAAGCAGATCACAGACATGACACAAAACTAAAGTCATTTCAAATGGCAACTTTCTGGCTTTAAGAAACACTATAATAAATTAGGAAAAAAAATTGTGGCAGTCAGTAACGGTTACTTTTTTAGACCAAGCAGAGGGAAAAAATATGGAATCACTCAATTCTGAGGAAAAAATTATGGAATCATGAGAAACAAAAGAATGCTCCAACACATCACTAGTATTTTGTTGCACCACCTCTGGCTTTTATAACAGCTTGCAGTCTCTGAGGCATGGACTTAATGAGCGTCAAACAGTACTCTTCATCAGTCTGGCTCCAACTTTCTCTGATTGCTGTTGCCAGATCAGCTTTGCAGGTTGAAGCCTTGTCATGGACCATTTTCTTCAACTTCCACCAAAGATTTTCAATTGGATTAAGATCTGGACTATTTGCAGGCCATGACATTGACCCCTATGTGTCTTTTTGCAAGGAATGTTTTCACAGTTTTTGCTCTATGGCAAGATGCATTATCATCTTGAAAAATGATTTCATCATCCCCAAACATCCTTTCAATTGATGGGATAAGAAAAGTGTCCAAAATATCAATGTAAACTTGTGCATTTATTGATGATGTAATGACAGCCATCTCCCCAGTGCCTTTACATGACATGCAGCCCCGTATCATCAATGACTGTGGGAAACTTACATGTTCTCTTCAGGCAGTCATCTTTATAAATCTCATTGGAACGGCACCAAACAAAAGTTCCAGCATCATCACCTTGCCCAATGCAGATTCGAGATTCATCACTGAATATGACTTTCATCCAGTCATCCACAGTCCACGATTGCTTTTCCTTTGCCCATTGTAACCTTGGTTTTTTCTGTTTAGGTGTTAATGATGGCTTTCGTTTAGCTTTTCTATATGTAAATCCCATTTCCTTTAGGCGGTTTCTTACAGTGCGGTCACAGACGTGGACTCCAGTTTCCTCCCATTCGTTCCTCATTTGTTTTGTTGTGCATTTTCGATTTTTGAGACACATTGCTTTAAGTTTTCTGTCTTGACGCTTTGATGTCTTCCTTGGTCTACCAGTATGTTTGCCTTTAACAACCTTCCCATGTTGTTTGTATTTGGTCCAGAGTTTAGACACAACTGACTGTGAACAACCAACATCTTTTGCAACATTGCGTGATGATTTACCCTCTTAAGAGTTTGATAGTCCTCTCCTTTTTTCAATTGACATCTCTCGTGTTGGAGCCATGATTCATGTCAGTCCACTTGGTGCAACACCTCTCCAAGGTGTGATCACTCTTTTTTTTAGATGCAGACTAACAAGCAGATCTGATTTGATGCAGGAGTTAGTTTTGGGGATGAAAATTTACAGGGTAATTCCATAATTTATTCCTCAGAATTGAGTGAGTCCATTTTTTTTTTTTTTCCCTCTGCTTGGTCTAAAAAAGTAACCGTTACTGACTGCCACAATTTTTTTTTTTTTTTTTTAATAGTGTTTCTTAAAGCCAGAAAGTTGCCATTTGAAATGACTTTAGTTTTGTGTCATGTCTGTGATCTGCTTTTTTTCTACAAAATTAAACAACTGAATGAACATCCTCCGAGGCCGATGATTCCATAATTTTTGCCAGGGGTTGTATGTATGTATGTGTGTGTTTATGTATGTATGTGTGTGTTTATGTGTATATGTATATATGTATACACTCAACAAAAATATAAACGCAACACTTTTGGTTTTGTTCCCATTTTGTATGAGATGAACTCAAAGATCTAAAACTTTTTCCACATACACAATATCACCATTTCCCTCAAATATTGTTCACAAACCAGTCTAAATCTGTGATAGTGAGCACTTCTCCTTTGCTGAGATAATCCATCCCACCTCACAGGTGTGCCATATCAAGATGCTGATTAGACACCATGATTAGTGCACAGGTGTGCCTTAGACTGTCCACAATAAAAGGCCACTCTGAAAGGTGCAGTTTTATCACACAGCACAATGCCACAGACGTCGCAAGATTTGAGGGAGCGTGCAGTTGGCATGCTGACAGCAGGAATGTCAACCAGAGCTGTTGCTCATGTATTGAATGTTCATTTCTCTACCATAAGCCATCTCCAAAGGCGTTTCAGAGAATTTGGCAGTACATCCAACCAGCCTCACAACCGCACACCACGTGTAACCACACCAGCCCAGGACCTCCACATCCAGCATGTTCACCTCCAAGATCGTCTGAGACCAGCCACTCGGACAGCTGCTGAAACAATCGGTTTGCATAACCAAAGAATTTCTGCACGAACTGTCAGAAACCGTCTCAGGGAAGCTCATCTGCATGCTCGTCGTCCTCATCGGGGTCTCGACCTGACTCCAGTTCGTCGTAACCGACTTAAGTGGGCAAATGCTCACATTCGCTGGCGTTTGGCACGTTGGAGAGGTGTTCTTTTCATGGATGAATCCCGGTTCACACTGTCCAGGGCAGATGGCAGACAGCGTGTGTGGCGTCGTGTGGGTGAGCGGTTTTCTAATGTCAATGTTGTGGATCGAGTGGCCCATGGTGGCGGTGGGGTTATGGTATGGGCACGCGTCTGTTATGGACGAAGAACACAGGTGCATTTTATTGATGGCATTTTGAATGCACAGAGATACCGTGACGAGATCCTGAGGCCCATTGTTGTGCCATACATCAAAGAACATCACCTCATGTTGCAGCAGGATAATGCACGGCCCCATGTTGCAAGGATCTGTACACAATTTTGGAAGCTGAAACTGTCCCAGTTCTTGCATGGCCGGCATACTCACCGGACATGTCACCCATTGAGCATGTTTGGGATGCTCTGGACCGGCGTATATGACAGCGTGTACCAGTTCCTGCCAATATCCAGCAACTTCGCCAGCCACTGAAGAGGAGTGGACCAACATTCCACAGGCCACAATTGACAACCTGATCAACTCTATGTGAAGGAGATGTGTTGCACTACATACACATATGTGTGTGTGTGTGTGTGTGTGTGTGTGTGTGTGTGTGTGTGTGTGTGTGTGCTTGTCACCATGTTGCCTGTGAAAAACAATGTCGCAGAGACATTTCACGTCCACATACAATGGCAATAAAACAGCTGAGATGCGCACACACAGACGAAGATTCAAATTTCCACAGACTCTGAAAGTAAAATTTTTATTTTACTTTACTTTTACAAAACATGCCACTCACCCACTTATAAAGACTTCCAAATAAACGTCCACAAATCAAAGAAGCCTGAATGCATCGCGTGTTTGCCAACCAGAGAACAGGTCCACTCATCCTCATGGATTGCTAGTCAGATTGCCAACCAGAGAATGATGAACGATCGCAGCTCTGCCTTTAGCTCAAGTTCTCTCACGATTGTTGCACATTAAATAGAGTCCATTATCTCCTGAAAATGGCGTGTTATGACTTTTTCCAGTATGAGAAATACATCTGCATTTTCAGGCAGTCTGTAAAAACAGCGTGGTGGAGAATGTCCACGTCCATGATCACGGCTGCAGTAAAATGGTATCCTGCCACACAAACAGCGCATCGCTACACTTTAGGTTTCAAAACTGACAGACTGAAACAATTAAGGGTTTTGGGGTGAAGTATGTCATCTCCTCTCTGTAAATCTGTTAAAATGAAAGCTCAAAAGCTTCGTTTTCCAACGTAGCAGGTTATTTATATATATATCTCTATCTTACAAGAATTAGCAGTGTCAGTTAGCTGAATCAAATTGTCTCGGGAGAGTCATTGTCCCCCCCCCCCCCCCCCCCCACGCACACACACGCAACCTGGTCAGCGCTTGTGTGTGCGTGTACTCCCAAAGAAAGACAGTGTATGTCCTCAGTGCAGCAAAAAAAAAAAAAAAAAAAATCACGTCGGGGGTGCGTTCTGGCGCCGTCGGGCTGCTCCCTTTTTGGTTTGTCGTGCTGCCCCGGTGGCTCTGGTGGCTGCCCTTCCTGGCCCTTGTGCCCTTCCGCTTCCCTTTTTCGCCTGGTTCCTTCTGGGGCCCTGCGTCCTGGGCCCTTTTCCGTTGTCGCTTGCGGTCGACTATATGGCTTCCGACACGCCGGAGTGGTCCATGTCTTATGGTGGGGTTCTGTACTTTTATCTTGGCCCAACACACCAGCCACAGTAGTGATCGGATATACAGCTGTGATCTGGGTCTCTGTGTGTGGCTGGTTACATGTTCGTGGCCGACACCACAATTCGGTTTTGGGTGCTCTCAAGGGGATCAAGACTCTGGTGTCCTAGATTAGGGAATGAATGCTCACTAACTAGACAACAGACTGTCACTGCTTGTTCATGTGTGGTGGTTTGTTCCGGCATGTTTTATGTTGGGGCCCCGTCTCCTTGGTGTCTCACTTCACAGTTATTGCTTTCACCACTTGTCTTTCGTTTTTCTTTGTGTTGTTTTGGTGGTCGGTCCCTCCTGATAGAAGTTGTCAGTCGGCTTTGAGTAGGATCTTGTAGGGTGACCAGGAAGGGTGGATGGGGGTCACACACGCACACCACATTCACTCACGCACTTCATACCTTCTGTCTTGCAAGAATAAATTGCCTATATGTAAATGGACTGCATTTATATAGCGCTTTTCCATCTGCATCAGACGCTCAAAGCACTTTACAGTTATGCCTCACACTCATCCCGATGTCAGGGTGCTGCCATACAAGGCGCTCACTACACACCGGGAACAATAGGGGATTAAAGGCCTTGCCCAAGGGCCCTTAGTGATTTTCCTGTCAGGTGGGGATTTGAACCCATGATCTTCTGGACTCAAGCCCAACACCTTAACCACTAGACCATCACCTCCCCTATATGTGTATTAATGTTCATAAATGGTTCTGCCAGTGTGGCATTTACCATTACTATATATGCAGACAGGGAAAAAAAAATCACATCAGAAATGAGTCCAGTTTTTCTTGTCTTCCTGCTCACAGCCTCCAGGCAGCACAGTGGATTTGTGTGTGTGCATATGCACATGTGGGCACGCAAGCATGTGTGCGATCATGTGCACGCATGCACGAGGACATGTACGCGCGTGCACGAGGACGCATGTGTAGAGTGCAATGGTACCAAACGTATGGAACCAAATTTGCACTCCAAATGGAGCCAAGCCACACTCTAAATGCAATGCAACACAAATGGGATGAATTAATCCATGTCATGTGACATACAAAGCACCAATCACATGACAAGAATCCACACAGCTGTTATATAATATTGATTATTGTTATTTACCAATCAACTCAGAACCATCCATGTCTGCATCGGGATGTGTCTAAGAATAGATTCCACCACCCACCCACCCCTTATTTTTGTGTGCCCTGCATATAGATGGGCAACAGCTTAAACCTATCCTGTTGCTTATTGATCAAAACTCAAGCAATACATGTGCCCAGTAACCTCTTAATTAATGTCAACTTTAAGAATATAAGCCATATGTTGGATTGTTAGTAGTGTTTTGATGTAGAAGGATTAAATACCATGCGCCAGGGCACAGGGTGTACCGGAGAGTGGACAGGCGCGGATGTGAACCTGTAGAGTTCTTGGTGGTTAACTTCCCACATAACCATTTTCTGTGTCTTGAGACCTAGTCTACTTTTCTCAAGGAGTTCTGCTCTGCTGTATCAAGTTTGGTTTAGCATTATATGCACCAAGTTCTGATGGGGTTCTACTGGTCCAAAGGTCTCTCATTCCCACTGTCATGTTGCTTTTTCTTTTCAGAACATAATTTCAAAGATCATGTCTGAAAGATGGCAACAGACTGAGAAATTCTGATGACTCGTGCATAAATGTCAACACTGATACTGCCAATGGAGTGTTTTCTAAGTGGAACAAGGTGCTCTTGATTGCCTTTGTGTTATTGCTGTGACTCCACAGCAACTAGAAAGCTTGTTTGTTTTTTCCACTGTTTTCAAAGCCGCTTGTTCCATTTGAATTTAAAATTGGCTCCTCTGAGATTGAGTGCAGTGCAACTAAACTGAGCCTGTGTAAATCTGGCATTGTACGGTCACACCCATTTCTTTTGGGGGCAGCTTGGTGATTAAGTGGTTAGAAATGTTGCCTCAGAGTGAGAAGGTCCTGTTTTCACTTCTGATCTGTTCCTTTTGGTGTGGAGTTTCCATGTTCTCCTGTGTTTGCATCGGTTCCCTCTGGGTACTGCAGTGTCCACTCTTCCAAAGACATTCACGTTTGGTGAACTGGTGACTCTAAATTGACTTGGTGTGAATGTGTTTGTCTCTATGTGCCAACCCCAGGATGGACTGGTGGCCTGTTCAGAGCATACCTGCCTTTCACCCGAGTAAGTGGGTTCACAAAACAGATGGATGTATTTGTTTGGACTGTCTTAGAGTGCCTGAGTATCTGGGGAGGTTTCACACGCGAGTGCAGTTTGAACCAGACAGACATTTGAATGTTTCTGTCCAAACCCAATGCTGTTAAATATGAGGCCCGAAACGCACTGATGTCAGTGACTCTGTTATTTAAATGCTAATGATTGTAATGATACTGTTTGACACAAAACATGTTTCTTGAGGAATAACTTGCCTATATTAAACAACTGTGAAAATTTTTACACTTTGCATCATGTGGAGCAGACCTTTTGACTACTCTGCATAATGAACTATTTTAAATGACAAGCCTTTTGAAATAATACTCTGGTTCAGATCGGGTTAAGTTGCATCAGCACAAAGACACTGCTGACGTGACCAAAGCCGGCCCGACCCATCGAGTCCCATCTGGGCAAGTCTGATATCCACGCTCTATTTCACACAGCAGAACATATAAATTCTATGCTGGAAAAACTCAGAAAATTGAATCCTGATCCTTCCTGCTGTTAAGCAGCAGCATCGGCCACTCCACCACTGTGTTTCCCACCATGCCCAAATCTGTCACACAGCACACTCCATGAAAGAATCAACACATTAGTCAGCCAGAGAACCCAAAGGTTATGGTGGAGTGTTGGCAAACATTACAGGCTGAAATGTGGATTTCACTGTCCTCTTCTGGCCAAATGATGGAACTGCAGTATAACTGCAGCATTCAAAGAGTTCTTTCAAATTTTGATACTGTAAGACCCCAACCAGGCTGCAAAAAGATTCACATCTCGTTCAGCTGTTATTCAAGGCAGAAAAAATGGTCTATGTCTAAATGCAGGTATTATGAAATGCTTTCATTGAATTTCTATTTCTGAATGTGTACATGATAGATAATCTGACAGAACTTGCTTTTATTTCTTGGCTTTGGAAAAGTCTTGGCGTAATACCCTGTAAAATGCAGTGAGTGAATACCTGGATATGTACAACTGATGAATCCGTCCTCTCTAGTTAATTATGATTCAAAAACGCTCTATCATCTTGTAACACACCCGACAGGCTAGCAGGCTTTTAATGAGCCTTTCATTGGATTTGGGTGTGTTGGAGCGGGGAGACAACTAAGAATATGAGGAAGGTAGGTCTCGAGGACCGAACTTGAGCACTCCTGTACTAAATCATTAACACAAACCCTCAACTTTCTATTTGACAGTGGTTACATTCTAAAGCTGAAATAATAGTCATTCATCTACCCAACCCAGTGGAAAGAATTTTGTATGAGTTTAGCCAAAACAAACATCTTCCTTCACTCTCTTCTTTAACCCCTTAATGCCCGAATTTATATAGCTATATATAAAAAAATGTTTTGTGTGTGTTTTTGCCTTTAAGTAGATGGTAAATAATGTTGAGATTATTAATTTGACTTCTGCACAAAAACTAGATAGTAATATTGGGTATTCTGGTAATGACTTTATGTTATAATGTTATAATAATAATGATATGTTGCAAATTTGCGACAACATGCATGCAGGTCAATTTGGTAAGTTGCATATTTGAGTCAGAGATTGTAGCATATATGCGACGATGGGCGTTAAGGGGTTAATCTTATTAGCAAAGCTTTGGTCTGGTGGCCACCTAGGTCAGTGCTGCTTGTTTCCATCCTTTTCCTTATTCAGACAAATGAGAGCAGCTGCAGTTGAAGTAATTTTCCCTTTAGGCTCAACAAAAGTGTGTGTGTTTGTTACGGGGCCCCAACATAAAACATGCCGTAACAAACCACCACACATGAACAAGCAGTGACAGTCTGCTAGAGTGATGCTGAAAAACTAATTCATGCATTTATTTCCTCTAGGCTGGACTATTGTAATTCATTATTATCAGGTTGTCCTAAAAGTTCCCTGAAAAGCCTTCAGTTAATTCAAAATGCTGCAGCTAGAGTGCTAACAGGGACTAGAAGGAGAGAGCATATCTCACCCATATTGGCCTCTCTTCATTGGCTTCCTGTTAATTCTAGAATAGAATTTAAAATTTTCTTCTTACTTAGGTTTTGAATAATCAGGTCCCATCTTATCTTAGGGACCTCATAGTACCATATCACCCCAATAGAGCGCGTCGCTCTCAGACTGCAGGCTTACTTGTAGTACCTAGGGTTTGTAAGAGTAGAATGGGAGGCAGAGCCTTCAGCTTTCAGGCTCCTCTCCTGTGGAACCAGCTCCCAATTCAGATCAGGGAGACAGACACCCTCTCTACTTTTAAGATTAGGCTTAAAACGTTCCTTTTTGCTAAAGCTTATAGTTAGGGCTGGATCAGGTGACCCTGACCCATCCCTTAGTTATGCTGCTATAGACTTAGACTGCTGGGGGGTCCCATGATGCACTGAGTGTTTCTTTCTCTTTTTGCTCTGTATGCACCACTCTGCATTTAATCATTAGTGATTGATCTCTGCTCCCCTCCACAGCATGTCTTTTTCCTGGTTCTCTCCCTCAGCCCCAACCAGTCCCAGCAGAAGACTGCCCCTCCCTGAGCCTGGTTCTGCTGGAGGTTTCTTCCTGTTAAAAGGGAGTTTTTCCCTTCCCACTGTTGCCAAGTGCTTGCTCACAGGGGGTCGTTTTGACCGTTGGGGTTTTTACGTAATTATTGTATGGCCTTGCCTTACAATATAAGGCGCCTTGGGGCAACTATTTGTTGTGATTTGGCGCTATATAAATAAAATTGATTTGATTTGTTTAGTTAGTGAGCATTCATTCCTTAATTCGTGATATCAGGGCAAATATTAATCCCTCTCTTTCTTCTTCTGTTCCCTGTCTTACCCGGCCATCAGTTCTGGATAGTTTTAAACCTATATCACTGAAAGAGCTCACTGGTCTGGTGGACAGATTGAAACCTTCCTCCTGCCCACTTGATATCGTCCCTACCTCCTTTTTTAAAAAGGTCTTCCATTCTATTGGCCCGGTTGTCTTATTGATAATAGATCACTTCTTTCCGGCTATGTCCCTCAGTATTTTAAACAGGCAGTTATTCACCCTCTTTTAAAAAAAACCCTAATGCTGATCCTTCGCTCCTTCAAAATTTTAGACCAATTTCAAAGTTGCCTTTTATTTCCAAAGTCTTAGAGAAAGTGGTGGCCGAACAGTTTAATGAGGTTTTAGCTGAACATATTCTTGATAAATTCCAGTCTGGGTTCCGCCACTTGCACTCTACAGAAACTGCCCTTCTCAGAGTTTCAAATGATATTTTAATGCGCAGAGATGCAGGTGAAAATTCTGTGCTTGTCCTTTTGGATCTCTCTGCAGCTTTTGACACAATGGATCATGGAGTGTTAGTTGAGAGACTAAGGACTTGGGTGGGCATTTCTAGGTCTGCTCTGGACTGGTTTTTGTCTTATCTTTCACACAGGACTTTCGCTGTTGCTGCTGGTAAATTTATGTCCTCCTCTGCCATGCTATCCTGTGGTGTGCCTCAGGGTTCTGTTCTGGGACCTATATTGTTTGCTCTATATTTGCTCCCACTTGGTCATGTCTTGAGTAGTTTTAAAGATGTCTCCTACCACTGTTATGCGGATGACATTCAGCTGTACATCTCATTCACTCCTCAAACGGTCTCTAGGGTATTTGCTCTTCAGAACTGTGTTGAGGTTATTGGTGACTGGATGGCGGCCAACTATTTGTCCTTAAATATAGCAAAGACTGAGGTCCTTGTTTGTGCCCCTGACGAGTTTGTTCCCACTGTGGTTGGGAATCTTGGTTCTCTGGCCCCTTTTGTTCACTCAGCAGTGAGGAACTTGGGTATTACGTTCGATCACTCCCTCAATTTTGACGTGTATGTTACCCGCCTGGCACAGTCTTGTTTTTTCCATTTGCGCAATATTGCCCATCTGTGCAGCATTGTGTCTCGGGCGGAGATGGAGATGATCATTCATGCATTTGTGTCATCACGTTTGGATTACTGTAACTCTCTATTTTTTAGCCTTAGCAAGTCCTCTTTGGACCGCTTACAAACGGTTCAGAATGCAGTTGTGAGGCTGCTGAGGTCATCAAAGAGGTCACATATATGCCCAATCCTCTCTTCCTTGCACTGGCTCCCCATCCATTTCAGACTCCAATTTAAAATTCTAGTACTGACTTTTAGAGCTCTGCATGGTCAAATGCCATCTTATATCACCGAGCTATTACATCCATATGTGACAAGTAGGTCTCTGAGGTCTTCGGACCTGGGCTTATTGGTTGTGCCTAGGAAAAGACTGAAGACCAGGGGAGACTGTGCTTTCGAGGTGATGGCACCTAAAATGTGGAATACATTGCCTTTGGACCTACGCTCCGTGGACTCTGTTGAAACATTTAAAGTGAAGCTAAAGACCATTTTGTATAGGCTGGCTTTTACCTAGTTTTTATGGTTTTATGTTTCTGCTGTTTTTAATTTCTCTGTTCTTATGTGAAGCACTTTGTGATTTCTATCTTGAAAGGTGCTATATAAATAAACCTTAGTTACTACTTACTTACTTTTTCAATGCCTCAAAAAAAAAAATCATTTATAAACATACGTTTTTATCATCAACTTAACTTTGTGTCACGTTCTCAATTGCATTTACCTCTGACGTCTCTGTGTGTCAGCGGCAGGAGCAGAGCACAGAAGAGGGTGGTGTCGGCCAGCAGGGACGCAGTGGCTCTGGATCGGTCTCGTCCAGTGAGCCTCACATGGAGTTTACATATGAGGACAAGCAGATCCTGGAGGATGCAGCCTCTCTCATAATTTATCACGTCAAACGCCAGCCCACCATCCACAAAGACGACAAGGACCATATCAAACGCATTATCCAACACTTTGTCCCCGATTTGTTCTTCTCTCGTCGCGGCGAACTCAGTGATACTGAAGAATGGACAGATGAGGAGGCTGACACTGAGGAAGGAGGTGAGAGAGGAGCAGGTGGAGTGACATCATCAGGAGACAGAGCAAATGGTAACTCCAATGGTAATTCAGGAGCAGCATCCTCAGGTATTCAGTCTCAACCCCAGCCTGTGCAGTCACAGCCCCTACCCCAGGCCCAACCCCAGCAGCAACTGAACGGTGAGTCCAGAAGGAGGCGCTGCAGCCCTTCCCAACACGCAGACGCTGAAGCCTCAAACACCTCTAGTAGCACAAGCCAGCCTGCAGTGACTGCGGGATCCACTGCTGGCTCTACACCTATGGAGATGGGTTCAGGTGGAACTGCAGAGAAGGTGGATCTGCGTGATCCAGAAGCAGAGCACCAGAAGGAGCTGGACGGCGTCTACAACCTTATCTTTGTCAACAACAACTGGTATTTCTTCTTGCGTCTCCATCAGACTCTGTGTTTGCGGCTGCTGCGGGTTTACCGACAGGCAGAACGGCAGCTGCTGGAGCACAGAGCTGAGCAGAGCAGAGAGAGGCTGCTCATGGCAGAAGGACGGAGGGAAAAAGCATGTGACCTAGCCATGGAGCTACGCCTCAAACAGCCCAGTAAGTTCAGCTACTGGTTGACTTAGGTGGTGAAAATGAATGTTGTTGCATAGGAGTTGAAGACAGTTCAGTTTTTGAGGTTAATTGGATCATTATAAATAAATGAGCCTGGGAAATGAATTATAAGCATTTGTTAGAATGCATGATTAGAAAGAGAAACAGTGAAATTATTATTTTTATAAACTGCTTTCCTTTTCTCCACTTGTTACCATTTAAATTGAATTTAGAAAAAGAAACTAAAAGATAGTTTTAGTGATTTAACCTTTACATTTAACAGAGCAGCTTGGTTGAGGTTAGTGTTTTGTTTTTTTTTTTGTTTTTTTTTTTTGTTTTGTTTTTTTTTCTTTTTTCAAGAACATCTCCTACATACTCACAGAGTTGCACACGGTCAAACCTGGAAGCTGCCACACACTGCTACACTGATCTTGTTGGTTGTTGAGCTGAAGCTACTGAACTTTTAAGTGCCTTGCTCAAGTGCATTTAATCAATGACTGCCTTATCCCAATCAGATTTGCTATATATTTCTTGTCCATGCATTTTTTTTTTTTTACTATTTCTTATCGACATTCCTTCCACACACAGATCTCAAAAGCAGGACTACTTGATGTGAGGCTGTTCTTTGACCCGCTCACATGTGCACACTTGCTCATGGCTGAATGCAGAACAAATAAGAGATGACCGTTGCATTCTCACTAAATCCTACAAGTCTAGGGTCCTCATTTATAAACTGTGACCGGAAAAAAAACTATATACTCGCACACACTCTTCAACCATTTAGTCTAATTAAGGGTTGCAGCAGGCTGGAGCCTGTCCCAGAGCGTGAGGCGAGGTACACCTTGGACAAGAGGCCAGTCTGTAGCAGAACAAAAGCTATATACTTTTTTTTTTTAATTCCTACTGGCTGGATAACATGGTGCCAAGTAATGCAAACTCAAAATATCTGTATTTTCATTTATTGTTAACTTGATTGATCTTAATGATGGAATGTCCTCCACTGCAGTGTCTGTGGTTAAACAAAATTTGCAAATCCATTAAGAAAGCCAACAACACCTATACCTGTTCTTGTCACTTCTGCTGTCCATTTTTTTCAGCTCACCTTTATAAAATGTGCCATTTGCTTGTCATTTTCTCCTGTGTGAGATTGACTGAGCAGCATTGAGCCCTGCCCAGTGATTCGTTGTGTTAATATGCACTCTCAAAAGTAAATGCACAATTGCACCAATTAAAAAAATAGCAGATGCTTTCAAGGGCTGTAATGCTTGATGTTAAAAACCAGGAGAGGAGAAACGTTGCCAACTAAGCAAAAGCACAGCAAAACTGGTTAAAAAAAAAAAAAAAAAAAAAAAAGCAGATGTCTTGCCAAACACACCTACACTATGTTGCTACTCCCTTATTCTGCAATAGAAACATAGCTGTTTATATTGTGATATTGTGCTTTTATCACATAAATATTTATACCACTATTATCATGGGCGGTATGATGTGGCACGGCTCTACTGTTCACATCTCCTCAAATGAACCAAATTGTCTGATTCTGTGGATCAGAGTCCAATATATACCACCAGGCAGGGTAGGTGTGAGAATGCCCTTGGTGTGTTATGTAAATTTTTCTCCATCAGTCAAATATGTAACAAGACACTTTTCTTCTTCTTCTTCTTTTTTTAACACTGTTATTGGCTTAATTTTTTCATATCGGCGCTATCAAAACAACCCTTAGAGCTCCTGATGAAACTGTGTAACAGATTCACACACAACCTTCAGAGAGAGGAGCAAAACAAATGTCTTCACTCTTTTTGCTGTAGTCACTCTTTCTATAAATGTGTGATGCCAGAATTTTAACCATGAAGTCTATATATAATTCAAGCAATCTCTGTCTCTCCTCCTCCTCTCTGTGTGTGTATTTCCCTATCTGTACTTGTACATATATTGGTTGAATTCCTTGAATTAATTGTTGAAATCTTGGCATTGCAAATTTTTGGAGGGTCTCTATAGTGATGACAAGAATGAAAGGGAGCTGAATTACTTCTGTTGAGCCCTTCTGTCATGATAGATTCACATACCTGCCTTGAAATGTTGTGCTTTGGTGTTATGTGAGAGCTCTCTGCCTCTACAGGTGAGGTGGAATTAGAGGAATATTACCCAGCCTTTCTAGATATGGTGCGAAGCTTGCTGGATGGTAATCTGGACTCCACGCAGTATGAAGACACGCTGAGAGAGATGTTCACCATTCACGCCTACATCGGCTTCACCATTGACAAGGTCATCCACAACATCATCCGTCAGGTGAGTGAGATTAAGTGTTGAACATTCTTTTTCAACGTCTTTTCAATGTTCCTCCAGTCACACGTCTCTTTTGCCCATCCCCCTCCCTCGATTCGCTTTAGCTGCAGCACCTTGTGAGTGATGAGGTGTGTCTGCAGGTGGTTGATCTTTACCTGGCTGAGAGGAAAAGAGGGGCAGCGGGGGGTAACCTCTCTTCACAGTGTGTTAGAGCAGCCTGGGAGACGAGCTACCAGTGGAAGGCTGAGAGAGTAATGGCTGAAGAAAACTGTTTCAAGGTGAGCACAACATCCTGGAGAACATGGCACAGAAAGCATACCCATCATGGAATAACTGCTACAGCCTACTTACTCGTGCTAATTTTGTCGCACATTTTTCAATTTAGTCTTAGTCTTGTCAGAGTTCATTCTTAGTCACATTTAATCATTTCATTTTTGTTCGTCATGTTTTAGTCTTCTAAAAGTCTCAACATTTTAGTCTAGTTTTAGTCAAACGAGAACTTGAGGTATTTTAGTCGAGTTTTAGTCAAAACCTTTTAGTCTTTTTCTGTTTATTTCAGAGGTAATTGTTGGGAAAGTGTAGTGACACGGACCCACAACAGGGGGGCGTAAATGAACGGACAATGGATAAGCCAAAATATAACAATTTAATGTTGCAAATTGTGCACAACGGAGTACAGACAAATGCAGTTTGAGAATGATAGTCAATTATACGAAAAGTGACGTGTGGGCAGGCTCGAGGATAGAAGACGTCTGTCCAGAGAAGAGCCGGGTCCCACACGACTTCCACCGCCAACGGATCAGAAGAACACCGGAGCCGCCAAGTCCTGAGTCCCCAGGTGGCCACCGTCTCCAGCTGTCAGACCTGGTACTGCTGGCAGGAAGCAGAGACAGCTAATGGTGGGTGTGTGGATATACACCCAGTAAATCCTCACACACAAATTCAGTTCCTCCGGGAGGGAGCACCTCCACCTCCGAAGTAGGAACACAATAGCAGCTCCTGTTAACCACTTATCTGGTTGGAGTGAGAGGCGAGGACGTCGATTCTCTCACTGATAGCCAACCTAGCTGAAAGTGCACCACAGGAAAACGGCTGCAAACAGATCAAACGTCAGTCACAGTTCAGACACAGCAGAGAATATTACGTAAGCGGTAGATGATATCTCGGCAGCGAGGTGGAGTTGCTGCCCGGCTTTTATGGTGATGTGGTGATGATGAGTGTCAGCTGTCACTCCCAGTTGCTCCGGCGCCCTCTCGTGCCTGAAGCCCGCACTTCCTCTTCAGCAGCCCACACAACAGGACCTCCCCGCATCGGGCGCCAGGAGGCGCCCGACCAGGCTTGTTGGGGTGTCGGGTGTAGAAGTCGGCCAGGAGGGCCGGGGTCCAGGATGAAGCTCCTCTTCACCCAGGAGCGTTCCTCAGGTCCATACCCCTCCCAGTCCACCAAGTACTAGAACCCCCGGCCCTTCTGACGGACGTCCAGGAGCCGGCGTACTGTCCATGTTGGCTCTCCGTCGATGATCCGGGTAGGAGGCGGTGCCGGTCCGGGGGTGCAGAGTGGTGAAGTGTGGTAGGGCTTAATCCGTGACACATGAAAGACAGGGTGGATCCGCAGTGAAGCTGAAGCTACCAGCTTCACTGCGGCCGGACTGAGGACTTTGAGGATGGGGAACAGTCCAATAAATCTGTCCTTTTAGTTTTTTGGGATTCCACTTGCAGTGGGATGTCTTTGGTGGATAGCCAAGCTTCCTGCCCGGGCTGGTATACAGGGGCCGGGGAATGCCGGCGGTCTGCATGGGCCTTGGCCCTCATCCGTGCTTTCAGCAGGGCAGAGCGGGCAGTACGCCACACCCGACGGCACCTCCTGAGGTGGGCCTGGACCGAGGGCACCCCGACCTCTCCCTCCACGAGCAGAAACAATGGGGGCTGGTACCCCAAACATACCTCAAATGGGGAGAGGCCGGTGGCAGATGAAATTTGGCTGTTGTGAGCGTACTCGATCCAGGCCAGATGGTTGCTCCAGGCCGTCGGGTGCGCGGAGGTCACGCAGCGGAGAGCCTGCTCCAAATCCTGGTTGGTCCGCTCTGCCTGTCCGTTCGTCTGGGGATGGTACCCGGACAAGAGGCTTACGGTGGCCCCCAGTTCCCTACAGAAACTCCTCCAGACTTGCGAGGAGAACTGGGGACCACGGTTAGTGACAACGTCAGATGGAATCCCATGCAGACGTACGACATGGTGGACCAGGAGGTCTTCTGTCTCCTGGGCCGTCGGGAGCTTCGGGAGGGCTACCAAGTGGGCTGCCTTGGAGAACCGGTCCACTATCATGGTGGTCATGCCCTGGGACGGCGGGAGGCCCATGACGAAGTCCAGGCCGATGTGGGACCAGGGGCGGTGAGGCACAGGTAACGGCTGGAGGAGTCCCTGTGCCCGTTGGTGGTCAGCTTTTCCCCTGGCGCAGGTGGTGCAGGCCTGGACATATTCCCGGACGTTGGCTTCCATAGACGCCCACCAGAAGCGCTGCCGGACCACTGCCACGGTTCTTCACACCCCTGGGTGACAGCAGAGCTTGGAACCATGACAGAAGTCCAAGACCGCAGCTCTGGCTTCTGGTGGGACGTACAACTTGTCCTTCGGGCCAGTTCCCAGGTCCGGGTTCTGTGCCAGGGCCTCCCGGACGGTCTTCTCCACGTCCCAGGTGAGGGTGGCCACGACAGTGGACTCTGGGATGATGATTTCCATGGGATCTGACAGCTCAGTTTTGACTTCCTCTTCGTGAACCCGGGACAAGGCGTCAGATCTTTGGTTCTTGGTCACGGGGCGGTAGGTGATTTGGAAGTCAAAATGCCCGACGAACAATGACCAGCAGGCTTGCCTGGGGTTCAGACGCTTTGTGGTCCGGATGTACTCCAGGTTCCGATGGTCCGTGAAAACCGTGAATGGAACCGCATCTCCCTCCAACAGGTGTCTCAACTCCTCAAGAGCCTCTTTCACCGCAAGGAGTTCTCGATTGCCCACGTCATAGTTTCGCTCAGCCGGGGTCAACCTGCAGGAAAAATAGGCACAGGGGTGGAGGACCTTATTGGACTCCCTGCTCTGGGACAGCATGGCTCCTATCCCTGAGTCAGAGGCATCCACTTCAACAATAAACTGGCGGTTAGGATCGGGCTGCACCAGGACTGGCGCAGTCGAGAACCAGCGTTTCAACTCCCTAAACGTGGCTTCGCACCGATCCGACCAGGTGAAGGGGACTTTGGAGGAGGTCAGGGCTGTCAAGGGACTAACCACCTGACTGTAATCCTTAATGAACCTCCTGTAGAAGTTTGCAAAGCCGAGGAACTGTTGCAGCTTCCTACGGCTTGTTGGTTGGGGCCAGTCTCTCACCGCCGCAACCTTGGCCGGATCAGGGGCAACGGAGTTGGAGGTGATTATGAACCCCAGGAAGGACAAAGAAGTGCGGTGGAACTTGCACTTCTCGCCCTTTACAAACAGCTGGTTCTCCAGCAACCTCTGCAGGACCTGATGGACATGGGTCTCATGATCCGGGGAAAAGATGAGTATATCGTCCAGATATACGAAGACGAACCGATGCAGGAAGTCCCGCAAGACGTCATTAACCAAGGCTTGGAACGTCGCGGGTGCATTGGTGAGGCCGAATGACATGACCAGGTACTCAAAGTGACCTAAGGGGGTGTTAAATGCCGTCTCCCTCGTACTCCCTTCCGGATCCGAACCAGGTGGTACACATTCCTAAGATCCAATTTCGTGAATATTTGGGCTCCATGCAGGGGCGTGAACACCGAATCCAACAGAGGTAACGGGTATCGGTTGCGAACCGTAATTTCGTTCAGCCCTCTGTAATCGATGCATGGACGGAGTCCGCTGTCTTTCTTGCCCACAAAAAAGAAACCTGCACCCATCGGGGTGGAGTTCCCGATCAACCCGGCAGCTAAAGAGTCCTGGATGTAGGTCTCCATTGATTCACGCTCTGGACGTGAGAGGTTGTACAGTCTGCTGGACGGGTACTCAACGCCCGGGATCAAATCAATGGCGCAATCGTATGGCCGGTGCGGGGGGAGAGTGAGTGCCAGGTCTTTGCTGAAGACGTCAGCAAGATCGTGGTACTCCTCAGGCACCGCCGTCAGATTGGGGGGAACTTTGACCTCCTCATTAGCTGTCACACCGGGTGGAACCGAGGATCCTAAAGATTCCCGGTGGCAGGTTTCGCTCCACTGAGTCACACCCCCAGACGGCCAATCTATCCGGGGATTGTGCTTTACCATCCATGGAAATCCCAAAATCACTCGGGAGGTAGAAGGTATTACATAAAACGCAGTCTCCTCCCTGTGATTCCCAGACACAACCAATGTTACAGGCTGTGTCTGGTGTGTGATTAATGGGAGAAGGGTGCCATCTAGTGCCCGTACCTTCAATGGTGAAGGTAGGGCCACTAGAGGGAGCTCAACTTCCTTGCCCATCTGCTATCCAGCAGATTCCCTTCCGACCCTGTGTCCACCAGTGCTGGGGCGTAAAGGGTTAGATCCCCACTCAGGATCGTAACTGGGATGCATGCAGATTTACGGGGATTCCCCATGTGTGTGTTATGGCCCACCCTTAGCCCAGTCTCTAAAGGCGGGCGTTGTCGTTTAACCGCTTGGGGCAGTTCTTCTGTATGTGCTCGCTCGAGCCACAGAAAAAACACTCCCCGTGGGCCAGCCTCCATTGTCTAACTGATTTGACTTTGGCCCTGCTCGTGTCCATAGCTTCGTCAGCAGGGGGAGCTGTTGCCACACGGAGCTCTCTGGCTGTGGAGCGTGGGGACGGCGGCACCCTTTCGGACCCGGAAGGAAGAGGGACGGCTCGTGCTCGGCCACGCCCTTTGCCCCGTTCCCGACGATGTTCTTCTAATTGGTTATCTAACAGTATAACCAGGTCGATAAGCCCGTCAAAATCCCGCGGTTCGTCCTTAGCCAGCAGATGCTCCTTCAGGACCGGAGACAGTCCGTTTACGAAGGTGGCGCGAAGTGCAACAGTATTCCAGCCGGACCTCGCTGCCGCGATGCGGAAGTCGACTGCATACTCGGCTGCACTCCGACGCCCCTGTCTCATTGACAGCAGCACGTTCGATGCAGTCTCGCCTCTATTGGGGTGATCAAACACTTGCTTGAACTCACGCACAAACCCAGCATATGTTGTTAGGAGCCGTGACTTCTGCTCCCAGAGCGCCGTAGCCCAGGCACGTGCCTCTCCTCGAAGCACATTTATAACATAAGCCACCCGGCTAGCATCTGACGCATACATCATGGGACGCTGTGAAAAGACGAGCGAACACTGCATTAAGAAGTCTGCGCACGTCTCGACACAACCTCTGTACGGCTCCGGAGGGCTTATGTATGCTTCAGGGGACAGGGGGGTTCGTTGAAGGACCACTGGAATGTCTGTATTTGGCACTCGGTCAGCAGGAGGAGGTGCTGCAGCAGCGCCCTGTGCGTGCGCTTCCACCCGAGCGGTGAGAGCCTCCATCCTCCGACTGAGTATAACGTTCTGCTCGGTTACCAAGTCCAACCGAGCAGTGAAGGCAGTTAAGATGTGCTGCAGCTCACCTAACATGCCTCCTGCTGGCGCCTGTGCACCTAGCATTTCCATTGGTGGTTCATCCGATGGTTGACGCCCCTTGGGATCCATGACGTTGGCCGAGATATCCCGTTGGGAAAGTGTAGTGACATGGACCCAAAACAAGGGGGCGTAAATGAACGGACAATCGATAAGCCAAAATATAACAATTTAATGTTGCGAATTGTGCACAACGGAATACAGACAAATGCAGTTTGAAAATGATAGTCAATTATACGAAAAGTGACGTGTGGGCAGGCTCGAGGATAGAAGACATCTGTCCAGAGAAGAGCCGGGTCCCACACGGCTTCCACCGCTAACGGATCAGAAGAACACCGGAGCCGCCAAGTCCTGAGTCCCCAGGTGGCCACCGTCTCCAGCTGTCAGACCTGGTACTGCTGGCAGGAAGCAGAGACAGTTAATGGTGGGTGTGTGGATACACACCCAGTAAATCCTCGCACACAGATTCAGTTCCTCTGGGAGGGAGCACCTCCACCTCCGAAGTAGGAACACAATAGCATCTCCTGTTAACCACTTATCTGGTTGGAGTGAGAGGCGAGGACGTCGATTCTCTCACTGATAGCCAACCCAGCTGAAAGTGCACCACAGGAAAACGGCTGCAAACAGATCAAACGTCAGTCACAGTTCAGACACAGCAGAGAATATTACCTAAGCGGTAGATGATATCTAGTTGCTGCCCGGCTTTTATGGTGATGTGGTGATGATGAGTGACAGCTGGTGCTGTTGAGTGACAGCTGTCACTCCCGGTTGCTCCGGTGCCCTCTCCTGCCTGAAGCCCACACTTCAGGCAGGGTGCCCTCTGGTGGTGGGCCAGCAGTACCTCCTCTTCAGCGGCCCACACAACAGTAATCTTTGTTTATTCATTCCAGTTGACTTGTGTTCCACAGGTGAAATATTTATTAAATGTCTGGAATAACAAACATCTTGAATGAATTGAACTGAATGAATCTTCAATGCAACTTTACTAAAATTGTGTTTGTTGATTCAGTACACATTTACAAATGATGCACTTGTTCTGATCTGTTACATTAATTAGAAACACCAACAAACTAAAATAAAAACTGGTGTTAAATAATATGACTTACAGCTAGACTCTTATAGCCGAGCAGATTTAGAGGGATATAAAGGTAAAACGTGACATCGGCCCCTGGTCTCCCTACAATGCTTCTGCCTGGAGTGCTGCAGCACGGCTGTGCTCA
>NC_047112.1:29007014-29077014 GCF_902500255.1 Thalassophryne amazonica | reverse complement strand
GGAGCCAGCCTCAAGTGGACATTCAAGGAACTGTAAGTCAGGGTATTCTCACAGTGGCTTCATTTGTCAACACCAGAGGTTGCTGATTGCCATTTAATCAAAAGCCACAAGGCTTTATGAATTTAAACTTGATTAAAAGTGTTCAGAGTGCACAGTGATGCCACACCCACATTTCAAAATATCAGCTATGAAGAGAAAATGTTTCATGCGCTTTTAAATGGTCAAGTTCATGAACAATAAATAAATAAATAAATATTGAAACTCGTTCCCATGATGCACTGAGTGTTTCTTTCTCTTTTTGCTCTGTATGCACCACTCTGCATTTAATCATTAGTGATTGATCTCTGCTCTCTTCCACAGCATGTCTTTTTCCTGGTTCTCTCCCTCAGCCCCAACCAGTCCCAGCAAAAGACTGCCCCTCCCTGAGCCTGGTTCTGCTGGAGGTTTCTTCCTGTTAAAAGGGAGTTTTTCCTTCCCACTGTCGCCAAGTGCTTGCTCACAGGGTTCGTTTTGACCGTTGGGGTTTTTCTGTAATTATTGTATGGCTTTTGCCTTACAATATAAAGCGCCTTGGGGCAACTGTTTGTTGTGATTTGGCGCTATATAAATAAAATTGATTTGATTTGATTTTCATAAAATTTGTAATTTTTTTCTGTATATTAGCATGGGGCCAGAAATTTTAGATAACCAGTCAAAATTGGGTTAATCATTCTTAAGGTATCTTATGAACATATGTACAGCATATACAGAAATATAATTAAATAGACAAGAGTGTGTGCCTCTGGAGGAAACACTCAAGAAAGAAAGAAAGAAAGAGACTGAATGAAGAGACAGGTAGAGAGAATTTGTAGATACTGCTTTGGCACTACTAGTGTGACCAAAGTCCCAAATCATTTTACACTAATGATCTGCAGAAATGTTCTTGTTATGTCCTCCTGCCAATATGTCAGGTTAACATGTTAATCTGGTGTGTGTGTGTCTGTATGTGTGTCTGGCTCTGTGGGTGCTTTACAAATAATCAATATGATGAGCTTTGACCGATCCACAGATGAAGGCCATTAGCACTCCCTCTAATCAAGCCTGCGTTCCTGTTAGGACACATGATGTAAGGTGGACATGTGGCTTATATTTAGAACCGCTCTGAAGAATGTCTGACCCCTTGTGTCTGAGGTCAGGTGACCGTGACTCACACATGGATCTGGGTACAGATTGGAAAGGAAATGGACCCAGCACCGGCAGTAAGTTAACCTTCACACAGAACTGATTTACATCAATCATTAAGAAGTACAAACGGTGTGGTACTGTATGGTAAATCTGTGTCAAGCAGGAAGTTCTCAAAAATTGAGTGACCATACTGGAAGTAAACTACTGAGGTAAACCACCAAGACGCTCAGGCAACTCTGAAGGAGTTATGTTCAAGCATGCACATGACTGGTGGTCAGATGCTCGTGGTTGCTAAAAGTAATGATGAGCAGTAGAAAGAAGGGAAGTGCTTTTTGTACAATTTGTCATCACTGCTTTCCTCCTGAGAAGCTCTTCCTTCCTTCCTTCCTCCCTTCAGTGTTTTCTGTTGCACATCATTTATTTTTAGCACACATGAGCACCTGTGCATCAGTTATGTGCACGCCCGATACAGGCTTCTGTGCTTGTGATCGGAGAAACTGTGCATAGTGCAACTTTTGTCTTCTGCATCATGCTATACGGCTGGAAGGTTCATGTACCCACCGTAGGGTACATGAACATGTCTCAAGAAAACTAGCTGTGAACACGATGCTTATATTTAGAACAAATTGCACTGTCCCAAGTTTTTTTTTTTTTTTTTTTTTGGAATGTGCTGCAGGCCTTAAATGCAGGAACAGACATATAGTCCCAAATAACATTAAGTGGACCACACAAAACATGAAATATCTTGGGTTCGGTCTGCAATGAAGATTGAATCGAAGTAAATGTAAGCATCACTTATTACCTGAATCCAAAATATGCACTGAAAAATGGCTCTTTGGATGAACTCAATTCAATTATGTGCAGAATTTCCATCTAATAAATATATGTAGTCCCAAGTAAATTAAATTACATTATATTGCATGAATGTGTTTTATTTGAGTTGGGGCTACATACGTATATTTATTAGGTGGAATGAATCCAATCAAATGAGTCAGTTTTGTTTTTTTTTGTTTTTTTTTTGAGTGTATCACTCAAACAAATGACTCACTGGATGACCTCAATTTAATTATGTGCAGGGTTTCCATGTTACATGTTGCTGGACATGTTACTAAACAATTGTGTCTTTTTTACATTTTGGGGTGTTAGATTATGTTTTTATTAGATTGTGTGTTTGTTACATTGTGGGCTTGTTACATTGTGTCTTTGCTACATTGTGTCTTTCTTACATTGCGTGTTTGTTACATTGTGTCATTGTGACAATGTGGGCTTGTTACATTGTGTCTATTGCATAGTGGGCTTGTTACATTGTGCATTTGTTACATTGTGTGTTTGGGGCTTGCTACATTGTGTCTATTACACTGTGGGCTTGCTACATTGTGTCTGTTACATTTTGGGCTTGTTACATTGTGTCTTTCTTACAATGTGGGCTTGTTAAATTGTGGGCGTGTTACATTGTGTCTTTGTTACATTGTGTGTTGTGTGTTGGGGGGGTTTGGCTGGACATTTTGGTGTTCTTTTCTTTTCTTTGCTCTCCAGGTGGTATGCAAACTGATTTATTGTCTGTGGAGTAAGTGCTGGCAGAAGAGTCCTTCACCCTCATCAACGTGATATGCAGCACCTGTGGATGATGCTCACGTGCAACCTTAAAGACTTTCAGCTGAAGCAGATAATGAGATGGCGTTCTGCATTTAAGCCATGTGTGATTCAAGCAGAATTGCCGGGAACTCGACCTTGTGACGTTCGTTTGTGAGACGCTGAGGACTGCGCCTGGGTTTGACACATCGTGCCTGTGAAGGAGGACGGGTGAGGGACACATGCTGTCAGCACACATCAGAGGTGATTTGATTGTCTGAATAATTGTTAACAGTAATTTGGTATTTGTTACGCAGTATATGTGAATATTGATGAGAGTTGTGCAGCTTGCTTCTCACGGCCGTGGCGTGCGGACAGATGATCCTCCACCTGTTGTGAGAAGCTGCTTATTTACATAAAGCTTAAATTCAGACCTGAATGTGTTGCTGATAGTGTGTGCCTTTGAAGGATATTAGTTGTAGCTGCTGACTTACCTCAGCTTTTCTATCCTTCACAGAGTTGGTTTGTCGTGTCCACCTGGGGGGTGTTTGGCGGTGAATGTGGGTCCAGAGGCGCCGGGCTTTGATCCCTTTGGGCGCTGGAGAGCGCGCCGTCCTTCACTCCGCCAGACAGACGCGTTTTATGTTTGTACACCGAGTATTGCACAAAAGGGGGAAAATAAATTGTTTTGTTATTGGAACCGCTTTCTGGTTATTTTAGCGCTGGGTTCAGTCAGACGCAGGTCCGCTCCTCAACCCGCGTCGACACATAACATTGTGTCTGTTACATTTTGGGCTTGTTACATTGTGTCTTTGTTACAATGTGGGCTTGTTAAATTGTGGGCGAGATACATTGTGTCTTTGTTACATTGTCTCTGTTACATTTTGGGGTTGTTACATTGTGTCTTTCTTACAATGTGGGCTTGTTAAATTGTGAGCATGTTACATTGTGTCTTTGTTACATTGTGTCTGTTACATTTTGGGCTTCCCTTACCAAAAAATAGTACTTATAAGTATATAAAAAGTAAACTAGAAGTATACTTCAACTTCAACTTTTTTTCTTATATAGCGCCAAATCACAACAAACAGTTGCCCCAAGGCGCTCCATATTGTAAGGCAAGGCCATACAATAATTATGAAAAACCCCAACGGTCAAAACGACCCCCTATGAGCAAGCACCTGGCAACAGTGGGAAGGAAAAACTCCCTTTTAACAGGAAGAAACCTCCAGCAGAACCAGGCTCAGGGAGGGGCAGTCTTCTGCTGAGACTGGTTGGGGCTGAGGGAAAAAACCAGGAAAAAGACATGCCGTGAAGGGGGGCAGAGATCGATCACTAATGATTAAATGCAGAGTGATGCATATGGAGCAAAAAGAGAAAGAAACAGTGCATCATGGGAACCCCCCAGCAGTCTACGTCTATAGCAGCATAACTAAGGGATGGTTCAGGGTCACCTGATCCAGCCCTAACTATAAGCTTTAGCGAAAAGGAAAGTTTTAAGCCTAATCTTAAAAGTAGAGAGGGTATCTGTCTCCCTGATCTGAATTGGGAGCTGGTTCCACAGGAGAGGAGCCTGAAAGCTGAAGGCTCTGCCTCCCATTCTACTCTTACAAACCCTAGGAACTACAAGTAAGCCCGCAGTCTGAGAGCGAAGCGCTCTAATGGGGTAATATGGTACTACGAGGTCCCTAAGATAAGATGGGACCTGATTATTCAAAACCTTATAAGTAAGAAGAAGAATTTTAAATTCTATTCTAGAATTAACAGGAAGCCAATGAAGAGAGGCCAACACGGGTGAGATATGCTCTCTCCTGCTAGTCCCCGTCAGTACTCTAGCTGCAGCATTCTGAACCAACTGAAGGCTTTTTAGGGAACTTTTAGGACAACCTGATAATAATTAATTACAATAGTCCAGCCTAGAGGGAATAAATGCATGAATTAGTTTTTCAGCATCACTCTGAGACAAGACCTTTCTGATTTTAGAGATATTGCGTAAATGCAAAAAACATACTGTTGAAAAAACAGTATGTTTGAAAAAACATGAAAAAACTAATGAAAAAACATATTGTTTCAAGTATGTTTCATACTTGAAACATACTTGCATATACTACTTTTTGGTAAGGGATTGTTACATTGTGTCTTTCTTACAATGTGGGCTTTTTAAATTGTGGGCGTGTTACATTGTGTCTGTTACATTTTGGGCTTGTTACATTGTGTCTTTCTTACAATGTGGGCTTGTTAAATTGTGGGCGTGTTGCATTGTGTCTTTGTTACATTGTGTCTGTTACATTTTGGGCTTGTTACATTGTCTTTCTTACAATGTGGGCTTTTTAAATTGTGGGCGTGTTACATTGTGTCTGTTACATTTTGGGCTTGTTACATTGTGTCTTTCTTACAATGTGGGCTTGTTAAATTGTGGGCGTGTTGCATTGTGTCTTTGTTACATTGTGTCTGTTACATTTTGGGCTTGTTACATTGTCTTTCTTACAATGTGGGCTTGTTAAATTGTGGGCGTGTTACATTGTGTCTGTTACATTTTGGGCTTGTTACATTGTGTCTTTCTTACAATGTGGGCTTGTTAAATTGTGGGCGTGTTACATTGTGTCTTTGTTACATTGTGTCTTTGTTACATTGTGGGATTATTACATTATGTCTTTGTTACATTGTGTCTGTTACATTTTGAAACCAAACTGCTGCTGGTTAGTAAAATAGGATTACAGACATTACCTGATTAGTTTTTATAATATAGGTGGCATACAGACCCGAGACAGATGGTTGACTTCGGTGTTAGTCTTTGCCTGACTCTAATAAGTTAAGACAGACTGAGAGCTTGTTCTTTCAGAAGGGACGTGGAACAATCCCCCAGGGAATCAACCCGACCACCTCAGCCTAATCTCGCTCTGACCTGAAATGCCCATGAAGGATTAGGTCCAGAGTACACCTGCTTCTGATTTTCAGCAGGCTGATGTCACACACCACTGTGCCTGTACCGGTTCAGACCATGAAGCCTGAGAATGTTGTAATAGTAAAGTTACACCGCACAGCGAGCAGACCTGTCACAGTTACAATGCAGGTAACCGCTTCCTGTAATCCCCTCAACATTATGATCACTCAACCGTTATCCTGCAGTGCACCATGTGGATGTATTTTCTGTCATTGTTCAGCCACTTGCACTCAGACCTTCAACAATCTTTTCACCCCAAGTGTAATCCATGTTTCTTTTTTAAACAACAGAATTTTGCTTAAAAAGCAGTTCATGAAATACCTCCACCCATGTTTGTTTGTTTGCATGATAGCACAAAGGCTATTAAACTGATTACAATGACTCATGTTAGAGTGGTTCAGCGTGCAGTAATCAGAAGGCACAGTGAATTTGTGTAGCACATTTCAACAACAAGGCAATTCAAAATGCATTGCAATAACTTAAAATGCTTCCATTTAAGCTATGCAAAGAGCATGGTGGAATGTAAAAGACATCAGCATAATCAGGAGTGTTACAAAGAAAGTTTAAAAACAACTTTACAGGAAAGTGAAAGTTACAGTGCAGTTTAAGCAGGTCAGAAAAGTCACCAGGATGAGTAAATAACAGTTTGTTCAAAACAGATGAGTGACACCTCAGGTTAACAGATTGGCAGGAATGAACTGAAGGGAACTTTGCTTCTTCAATGGTGAGTTCCACTTGAGAATCTCCTCTTAATGAGGTGAGTGCACTGAGGAATTTTCACTTCATCAAAGTGAATACAACTGAGGGATCTTCTCTTCACTGAGGTGAGAATAAACTGAGGAAACACTCTTCATAAAAGTAAAAGTAAACACAAAGACTGGAAACAACTAAAGACAGTCTTTTCTTCTTCAAAGAGGCGTTCCAACCCAAAGACAGAAGTTAACAGAAAAAGACTCTTCTTCTGAAACCAGGAAGTTCAAAACCAAGTCCTTCCTTCTTAAGAAATATGAGGGCTGTCAATAAAGTATAGGTCCTTTTTATTTTTTTCAAAAACGATATGGATTTCATTCATATGTTTTTACGTCAGACATGCTTGAACCCTCGTGCGCATGCATGAGTTTTTCCACGCCTGTCGGTGACGTCATTCACCTGTGAGCACTCCTTGTGGGAGGAGTCGTCCAGCCCCTCGTCGGAATTCCTTTGTCTGAGGAGTTGCTGAGAGGCTGGCGCTTTGTTTGATCAAAATTTTTTCTAAACCTGTGAGGCACATCGAAGTGGACACGGTTCGAAAAATTAAGCTGGTTTTCGGTGAAAATTTTAACGGCTGATGAGAGATTTTGAGGTGATACTGTTGCTTTAAGGACTTCCCATGGTGCGAGACGTCGCGCAGTGCTCCCAGGCGCCGTCGTCAGCCTGTTTCAAGCTGAAAACCTCCACATTTCAGGCTCTATTGATCCAGGACGTTGTGAGAGAACAGAGACGTTTCAGAAGAAGTCGGTTTCAGCATTTTATCCGGATATTCCACTGTTAATGGAGATTTTTTTAATGAAAGACGTGCGGACGGGTCCGCGCGTCGGGACGCAGCCGGCGCGGTGCGGCGGCACAGGAAAAACACCTCCGTGTTGATAACCATTTGTAAAATCCAGGTGGCTTTTGATGGCTTTCAGTGGAGTGAGTATATGAGAAATTGTTTAACAGCTGGACATGTTCCAACTTGTCCTTAAGGCTTCCAACAGAGGTGTTTTTCCTGTGGCGGAGCATCACAGCGGCTGCGAGCCGACGCTGCAATCCGCCCACACGTCTTTCATTAAAAAAATCTCCTTTAACAGTGGAACATCCGGATAAAATGCTGAAACCGACTTCTTCTGAAACTTCCCTGTTCTCTCACGACGTCTTGGATCAATAGAGCCTGAAATGTGGAGGTTTGCAGCTTGAAACAGGCTGACGACGGCGCCTGAGAGCGCTGCGTGACGTCTCGCACCGTGGGAAGTCCTTAAAGCGACAGTATCACCTCAAAATCTCTCATCAGCTGTTAAAATTTTCACCGAAAACCAGCTTATTTCTTCGAACCGTGTCCACTTCGATGTGCCTCACAGGTTTAGAAAAAATTTTGATCAAACAAAGCGCCAGCCTCTCAGCAACTTCTCAGACAAAGGAATTCTGACGAGGGGCTGGACGACTCCTCCCACAAGGAGTGCTCACAGGCGAATGACGTCACCGACAGGCGTGGAAAAACTCACGCATGCGCACGAGGGTTCAAGCATGTCTGACGTAAAAACATATGAATGAAATCCATATAGTTTTTGAAAAAAATAAAAAGGACCTATACTTTATTGACAGACCTCGTAAGTTCAACCCAGAGTGTAAAAATAACTCAATGCTCACAACCAGTGGTGGGTACAGCTAACCAAAAAGTTAGCTTCGATAACCATTAATCCGCTAACTGAAAAGTTAGCTACTGATTCTTCTGAGTAAAATTAAAGGCAATCACAAACAACGAGCCAGTGCTTCTGTCTAAGATCAGCCTTTTCTCAGCAAAAGAGACCTGCTGACCAGAAAGGAAGGAAGGAAAAAAGGGGTGGAGAAAGAGAGAGACGGGGGAGGGGGAAAAGATCATTTATTTTCACAGCCATATGGTCGTGCAGACGTGTCAGAGGAGACATGCACAGCAAGGCAGTTTTGACTTATGGTTAAAATGTAATCAAACTAATTCCGGACAGGTTACAGAAATTAACATCACTTGTGTCATTTTTACAAAGGGAAAATATCAGCTATATGTTTTAGTTTTAAAGTAATGCACTAATTTCGAAGGTTTTAGAGTTTACAGACACACATGCCAAAAGGCATTATGGGAAAACGGAGCTTCCTATCATCAGTGGTTGGCCAGTTTATAAAAACCACCACACAAATTACTGTAACGTGTGTGTTGGTTTTAACAAATAAATCTGTATTTATATGTAATTTTTTCACTTGTAAAAAAAGGCAATCTGAGAACTGAAAATTCTGTTTAAGTGTGATTCAGCATGTATAGCAAATGTGTGGCAACTGGTATTCACACTTACATAAACACTGCCATCTACTGGATGGGAGTGTGAATAGCAATTGCCACACATTTGCTATACGTGCTGAATCACTTGAACAGAATTTTTCAGTTTTCAAATTGCCTTTTAAAATTTAAATAAAAGGTAGAAAAAGTGAAGCGCTGTGAATACTTTCCGGATGCACGGTATCTTGTTACTATAATTGGTACTTCATAATTATGTCTTAACATCTCAAAACTGTGAGGCTTGAACGCTAACCAGTGACTGAAGGTGACAACTAGATGTCTTTGGTACTCGGTATCCAACTTCCAACTTCATTGGTGGAGGTAATTATGACTAAATAGCTCATAATTATGAATTACAATCTGATCCATATGACTGTATCGCATAACCTTGTGTGAAGAACCTACAGGGTGAAAAGAAAGTGCTATATAGATTTTTTTTTCTGTTCAAATGACAGAAAGAGCCTTCCACATTATCTAAGAATTTGAAGGAAAGAAAAGGAAGATTTCAGCAATAAATGTTTCCTCTATCCACTTCTTTCTCATTTTTTGTTTTCTTTTCAAACAGATTTGCACGTGCATGTGTGGCATTTGTACATACATACGCGTGGGCCTCCTCTCTGCTCGACACACGACCACTGAGTCATTTTATGCACTTATGTAACAATGTCACTCTGTTATAAAAAAGGAGGTGATTGAGGGAAACCAAACCACCAAAAAGGCACCCAAACTGAAGGCCAGATCTACGAGTCAAAAGATAATTTACATGTTTTAGTTAACCCAGTTAAATAACATAAAGAGCAACACTAAGGTCTCTCCAAATGACTCTGGCCTCCTCCTCTTGCACTTACATCTGTTTTTTGGATCATATATGTTTTTCTTTTTTTAATTTTACATATATATTTTTAGTTTTGCATTTTATCAACTGTTCCACAATTGGATGAAGTAGATGTTACCAGAGCTCTAATCTGTTCCCACTTAATTTTGTTTTCTCTTACAATCAGATCAATAGGTAGTTGGTCAGTCAGTGCCACATACCCCTGATTTCCTCCATATCCAAAAAGTTACACATGGACCCCTATTAATCCGGGATCATCCAGTGGCAGCTGGATGAGGTGCAAAAATATCATAAAAAATAGTTACTAAAATTTGGTATCTTTTCCTTTATTTAAATTTTATTTCACTTGTGTTGTTCTTAAAGTGAAGCATAGTCAGACCCAGTGTTGCTGCGTTGAACTACCAAAAACCTAAAGTCAAACGAGTGTTTCTAGAATTTATATAGCAAAGTATTCAGCTGGGTCTTACATAAGCAGGTTCAGGAGCCGTGCACAGACAGGAATATCCATTCACACTCAGCATCCTCTTCATCATCATTCGAGACATGAAAATGAAGCAGGATTTACAGTGAAACTAAAATGTAAATAAAACAGAAATTGTACAAATCTTTATGAACTCTGCTTTGTACCATATTTTTTGCCTGGTTATGCGCACATGTACACATTTTTTCTACTACATTATCATATATTTGCAGATTATTCATATATCAGCATGTGTGATGCACAAAAGTAGATCTTGTAAAAGTAATTGTGCCATTTTACTGCTAGCCAATAGGTGGCAGCATAATCTCTTGTAGCATTGCAGCATGGAGCAAAGAGGATGAAAGCACCATGTGAGGACCACATTAAAAAATAAACTGCAGATAAAACACAAAAACATGATACTTACTCCATCTCTGCACCACAGCTTCTGGTGACTGCGTGGAAAGTGTTCAACAATGGACAAGTACTTTGCACCCTTAGGAAAAAAGGAAACCATGAATTGTTAAAATATTCAAACATATCTTTTCAATGCCTTTGTCTGAAAGACAAAATCCCAAAGATTATTGTAGAAATTATGATATAATTGATTCAAACTTCTTTTCAATACATAACCCATTGACACCATAATTCTCAAAGGCCCAACAAATCTGCGCCTGTTACATGTCTATTTTTCTGAAAAACCCAAAAATTACTGGAAGATAGGCAGTGTCATTTTTCTCAGCAAAATTGTGACTCTGTTTTTAAACACATTATTAATCCTATTGCTGACAATGGAGACCCAAACTGATGCTAATGTTAGTCCATTAGCATGTGATGCTTGCAGGGTTGCCAACTATGGAACCTCGGCTGGAGTGAGACTGCACGTGAATAGCGCACTGAAAATTTTTGGTAACTCTAATTAAAATTAAAAAAAACAAACAAACAAAAAACAGTCCTCGTTTATGAATTAAAAATAATAATAGAAGGGAAACACTGTTTGATTCTTCTCCTCTCCACATCCATTCTCCTTCCTTTTTCCAAAAAGTTTCAGCAAGCTCATCTACAGGCATGTGAGACGCAAATAAAAAAAAATGTTTAAAATGGCTGGGGGTCAAGATTGTCCTGGCTAGGGAGTCTGGGGGCAAAGAAGCTTAAGGGTTTTAGCCAAGCTAATGCTCCCCAGAACCATTTTCTGTAGTGAATTTGCAAGGAGAGATAGGGAGTCAGCTGTTTATCTAACTCTTTACAAGTTGGATAAAATCTGTCTTCATATGACACCAACTTCTGTGCTGTGTGAGACTTCTCTCCAAAACTGGATAGGAAAAGACTGAAGGCTTACCCCACTGAAATGATCTTGTTTTTAAATAATAATAATAAAAAAAAAACCTTTGAAGCCCCCAAATCCCCTTCATTTTGAACAACTATGTCATAAGTCATAACAGTCCCTAGTTGCAGAAGCATTTCACAATTTATGTCTCTATTACATGCAATGTTTAATGATGGCCGAATCACATTGTATCACAAGTATTATTAATGTCTTTAACGAAAATATAGTCAAAATTTCAAGATGCACATAGAACCTTTGTTATTAAACATACATAACAGTGCCGGTTTAATTGTTCCATGCAAGTCCTATGTTAAGGATTGGCCAGCAGATGTCGACATATTTAATTGTATCAAATGCTTCAAACACTGAACCATTTCAACACAAATGCTTCATACTAATTCAGTGGTTCAAAAGGCATTGGTTTCTCCGTCACTAATAATTATCAATAAAATATTTCAGCGACCACACGTTTTCAGCGCATGTGCACAGATAGACTTACAATCATGAATACTTGCTAACTAGGACATTAAATAAAGTACGACATGTCCTTTAAATTACCTAGTTTGCAACTAGTTGAAGTCTGTAGTCTACTGTGTCAAGGCTACATCTGTAGTGACAATCCAATTTTATTAGACAGTAGATTATTCGATTTGTTAGACTATTTTATTGGCTTACCTTTGTCATCCTGACTCAGCCACAAGCTCCGAAGCTTTGCTCGAACTCTCTCTGAACAATTCACACGCAGCTGACGTATCAGGTGCAAGGTTTTCAGCGAATCAGTGATCACAGAATACTGCAGTCAGAACGTTGTCAGCAGACGTCAGCAGCTGTTTCAGGTGTTCACCTTAAACTCCTCTCTTTTCATGACGAAACAATACACTGTGGTCTGGTCTGGTCGAATCTAGTCATCAACAGAAAATTAACGGGAGAAATTTTTATTTTGGCGTGACATTTCTTGCTTGGACGCGACAGCGTGAGACTGATGCTGAAAGCTTGACTGTCACATCAGATGCGTGAGAGATGGCAACCCTGTGCTTATGAGTTTTCATGCTAACGTTATCCTGCTAGCATTAGGTTGAGTGACACTTTTTGCATTGCATTATGTGACAGTATTCATGCTGTTAGCCCATAAACATTGCATGTCGAACGCGAAAAGCCAACTATGCAACATATTATATCAAGTAGAGCCTTCACTATCATTGTACAACGTACATACAAAAATATTTGCATTTAACCCAGCCTAATTATGAGTTACAATGCATCTAGAAAGTATTCACAGCGCTTCACTTTTATTTTTCCACATTGTGTTACGTGCTAGAACTTTATTCCAAAATGGATGAAATTGATTTTTTTCCTCAAAATTCAGCACACAATACCCCATAATGACAATATGAAAAATTTGTTTTTGTTTGGGCTTTTTTTTATTTATTTAAAACAAACAAACAAAAAACTAAGATATCACATGTACATAAGTATTCACAGTTTTTGCCATGAAGCTCAAAATTGAGCTCAAGTGTATCCTGTTTCCACTGATCATCCTTGAGAGGTTTCTACAGCTTAACTGGAGTCCACCTAGGGTAAATTCAGTTGATTAGACATGATTTGGAAAGGTACACACCTGTCTACATATAAGGTCTTGCAGTTGACAGTACACGTCAGTGCACAAACCAAGCATGAAGTCAAAGGAATTGTCTGCAGACCTCTGAGACAGGATTGTCTCGAGGAATAAATCTGGGGAAGGGTACAGAAACATTTCTGCTGCTTTGAAGGTCCCAATGAGCACAGTGGCCTCCATCATCCATAAATGAAAGAAGTTCAGATCCACCAGGACTCTTCCTAGAGCTGGCCACTCATCTAAACTGAGTGATCAGGGTAGAAGGGCCTTAGTCAGGGAGGTGACCAAGAACCCGACGGTCACTCTGTCAAGCTCAAGCATTCATCTGTGGAGAGAGGAGAATCTTCCAGAAGGACAAGCATCTCTGCAGCAATCCACTAAATAGGCTTGAATGGTAGGGTGGCCAGATGGAAGCCACTCCTTAGTAAAAGGCACATGGCAGCCTGCCTGGAGTTTCCCAAAAGGCACCTGAAGGACTCTCAGACCATGAGAAACAAAGTTCTCTGGTCTGAAGAGACAAAGATTGAACTCTTTGACATGAATGCCTGGAGGTAGCTTATTTGGACAGGCAAAATATACACATAAATTTATGCTCCTAACATAAAATGCAGTAGAGGTTCTTATTTAACGTGGACAGCCAACGGAAACACAAAGCTTATTTCCAGAAGGGCCCACAGCACATGTCTGTCACCCCTCCTCAGCACATCTATTCAAAGTGCCAGTTGGGACCTTGGCTATAATCAGGAAGCGAACCCAGATCGCTGGCGTCCCAGACCAATGTGGAAACCATTACGCCGCCACAATTAATAAATTTTGAACAGTGTAGTATTTCCAATATACAACTACATAACCGCCCCAAAACCCTCACTCTCTCAAGTCACAAAGTGACTATATCTGTCAGTTATGTTAATGTTAAGATGGTGTGACACTGGAGGTCAGAGCAGAGATGGGGGCCTGAGATGGAGTGTGGAGAACTACTCAGTCCTAGTTTGAGACCCAATTTACACCTAGCTTACACAAGCTAGGTTTGTTCCTGGTTTGGACTCTATTAAAGCTTCTTTAGAACCTTAAAACAAAGACATCTGTGGATTTCCTACTAAAACATGGTGTACGCCAAAACCCAGAAACTGGCGTAAGCACAAAAATATTCAGATGTATCAAAGTGTGCGTAGGCATGGATCCATGCATGTTCCATTTGTACATCCCACTGAATGTGGAATTGAACATGGAATCAAACTCCTCCCTGGCCACGCCCTATTTAATATGCAATTTCATGTAAATAGGCCCTTTGAGCAGGGATTCCCACGACGTCATGTCAAACAACATGAACGCAGAAAAGAAATTATGCTATAGATGACTGGAAATTACATACAGACACACAGGGATAGTTTATTCGGTATGCTGTTAAACGGATTAATCATGAAACTGGAAAAATGTTCGTGGAAGCTACAGAGCGCGCGCGCGCGCGTGTGTGTGTGAGGCTGACACACTGTGAGCTTAAAAAGATAAGGCATGCCTCCAGTGACTGTGTGACATTCACAACTTACACATGCATTTACTGACAAATACTGAACACAGGAAGCCTGTTCAGAAGCTCTGCAGCTGCAGCTCTCACCATCAGGCAAAAACAAAAAAGAAATTAATAATAATAAACAACAGATCTGAATGTGCACATGCCCATATGTGGCCGTGCTGGTTTACATTTGGATCAACTACACAAATACACTATTTACACAGCAAGTGGGTGCCATCGCCCCCCTTTGCCAGCCACCAACCTGATGCGCATTCGTGCATCATATATGATGTGAACACGTGTGTAGTCAATAACTCCGATTACATGGAAACCAGCTCTCGCTGCAAATGGTGCTTTAAAGTTGGAATGTGATGTACCTGGATGACATTCAAATGATTGCGTTCCACACAGCTGGCATGGCTCGGCTCAAGGTTGACTGGCACACTCCTGACTGATCGGCCAGCTCATGCTGGAATGCCCCTGTTGCCAGGAAGCACAGCTTGGTCAGCACCTGCGTGGGCACAGACAACCTTCGGTTGAGGTGAAGCTTCAGCGTGAATATCCTCAGGCTCAGGCTGTTGAAGGTGTTCCTCCAGGAACACCTGCGTGAGGGCCTCCAAACACCAGTTTATATCCTCGGTCTGCACTCCAACCTCCACAGTGTGCTGTGGAGATGAACGTGGAACTGGTGGTAATGAAGGGCCAATGGCCATGATCCGGCCATCGGTAAGATGAGCTGTGGAGAATCTTATTCCCGTAGGGTACATCCACATTTTGGAAAATACGGGGCAATACGTATATCCTTCTGAAGACACTATAGTGTCAGCTCGTATTTGATCAACCACAAGGGAATGCCAAATCACGGTTGCCTCAGCCTCAATTTTCAGGTATGTTGCTGTTGGTACTTGGGGCACAAAAGATGTATCCTTCTGTCCCATTATTCCTTGTGCCACTTGGACAGCGAAGTTGTTGCTATAACACGTCGGGCACCACAGAGTCGGTGTTACCTCCCAGAAGTAGATCGCTTGTTCCAGGGTGGCTTGACAATGAATACATCTTATATCCCCCTACAGTATAAGAGGAAACATTAGTCTTTTAATTATTATATTGCAAGCAAGCAAAAGAGTTCGTCGGGATTATTCAGATGCACGCCAGAGCTGCCTCATGATCACCGTAGGAGAGTGGGACGGTGATGACGTTACCATTCCCGCAGTAGCTGAAGAAGCTGTACGCGGGAAGCAAGCATCATAGGTCGGAAACCATAACAGCAGGAGTAGTTGACTAACCATGGACAGCCAGTATAAGGATGATAATATTCCCCATCCTAAGGCCCAGATTATGATCAGTCCAAGTTTGTAGAGCCAGGGTTTCTTGCGTTGTACGGCTCCAGTTAACGTAGCTATGTACGCCAATAGGGTCAGGGCCGTCACAGCTTCGCACACAATGTTAGCTATCACTGCCGGGGCGTAAAAGATTGCTGTCATATCTATCACCATCCAAATTGTAATCGATGTGTACTGCCATATTCCCCAACAGTCAAACTGGAGATTAAAGCGACCAAGGACGTGAGTGATGAATAAAGACAACCCTAAGTCACTCTGACCGTAGTGCAGATTGATGATCACCAATCTGACACATCCATGTAGTAGCGTTACTATTCGCAGTGGTTGTCGTAAGTCCCAACGGCCGACACAGCAGTATAGCAACCATATTAACAGTAGTGCAATAAACTCCACTCTACTCACTTTGAAGATGGTGTCATTTATGCCGCCAGTATTGTTGGACATTGTGCTCTCTTATTCTCTTTACTTATCTCCTTAAGTTGGTGTGCTGTTATGTAGATGCTTCTTCCGTCGCTCCCCCAAGGCAGAATGAACAGGGCGTGTCTCGGCGTCGAGCTTTATAGGCTCCATAGCTCCTCCCCTAACGGAGGAGGGGCTCTATTTCACTGCGTTGTGTGCTCCTCCCACACAAGTGCAGGGCGGCTGCGAAACTTCCTTTTAGCAAAACATATCCAATTACTGCAGCAATAATTAATCCTATTATGGTTAACAGATAGGGCCAAAGATATCCAAACAAATGTCCAATCCAACCAGTCACTACTTCGAGACCTTCTTTAATGACTTCTCCGGTCTCTGCAGCGAAAGTGGTGATGGCTTCTCCAGCGACTATTTGCGTTCTTTCCCACCAAGAACATTCATGCCGGTTTCTTCCTTCTCCACAGCTAATCCAGTGTTCTGCAGGCGATTCACATGTACCATTATTGTAAATCCGATTGGGCCCCACCCATTCGTAACCGACAATTTCTCGTCCTTCACACAGACTTTTCTTGAAAGCATATCCTTCTTCAAGCATTATCACAGGATCTCCAACAAATGGCACTATGTGACCTAGGATCTGCCTCCTTTTCGACATTCCATGTCCTAGGACAGCCTTTGCACATCCAGCGTTGGGTGGAAAAGCTCTTATCCATTCGCCAGCACCATTCTTCTCCCAAACTGTTTGATGGCCATAAGTGTCGTACTCGCCGTCATACTAAGCATCACAATATCTGTTGGGTATTTTCTCCTCCAAACATTCTTAAAACCTTTAACAAGACAAACAGAGTCAAGAAACACCAGTGAGACAGAAAGTCAAATTATGTCGCGCGGAGTGCAGTCAGGCTGTACACCAAGGCTACACTAAAGTCTGGCCTGCTTTTCCGCTCTTTTTATTAGAGACGCCCTCATCACATAAACAAAACTTGTCCTAAGGGTGGGGGTGATGACGCAAGACAAGTTTCTTCCCGTAACATAAACGCATACGTCAATAAGTGCAGCTGTAAGGAAGAACACTTTCTTTTACTCCTATCGTCGAAGGTCAGCACATCTCGTTCGTCTGTTGCAGTTATCAGCTGTTCTGCATCTGCCTGAAGTGTCCTGTCCTTCACACTCCTTCACACTAAGCACCACATCACAACAGTCAAAACGTTCTCTTACTCCCAGTCGTTAGAGGCTGCGAAAACAAAGTTATATTATAATAATAAGTACATCCAGCCCTTCATTCCCAGCTCAGATTGACCTCAGAGTGCTAAAACAAAATTGAATTCTCAGGATTGCATTAAGACAGGTGCAAAACAGCACAATAACATTCAGAATGATCCCAGCATGCAAGGTTGAATAACACGTACATTCTCAGGGTGAAGTGCAAAACAGCACAACACCGTTCTCATGAGAAAGAAGACAAAAGGTACAAATGTTTAACAGTGATAACATATATATAAAATCTTTAACATTCCCCTCCTGTTTATCACCTGTTAAACATACAGTAGTAGTTATCACCTAGCTTAGCACTTCTTTTTGAGATTTTCACTAAGAGGTTCATCATGGTATGTTCTATAGGCTTACACCCCAGAGGTGATGTCATCATTGTCACCATCATCGGTGTCTGGGTCATCATACTTCCATTGGTCTGGGTACAGGTCATGGGAGTCATCGTCCTCCTCGGTGTCGTCTTGCCCCAGGAGTGGATATGATGCTGGTCCCCCTCCTGGTCCTGGACTTATTGCTGTGGTTATCATTCTATTTACAAGGCCTCGGAGACATGGAATACAACAACATCCACACAATGTTAGAATTGCAGCAAATACTGCTATAGACACTAATAGTGAAGAAATCAAAGACCTCCATCTTCCCATCCCTTCCAGCCACCAATCCCAGCCTTCGGTGTTTACTCCACTGTGCTCTTTCATCTTCCTGTTCAACGTCCTCAGCCCGTCAATGGCTTGAGTGAGACTGCCATCTGCAGCTGTGTTGTTGGGAATGAATGTGCAACATTGTTCTCCGAACATGGCACAAACACCTCCTTTCTCTGCCAACAACATATCCAGAGCAATACGATTCTGGAAGGCCATAAGGGACGTGGCTTCTAACTGTGAATGGACAGCCTTAAATCCTTCCTCAGTCCAATTTCCTAATTTCTGTACATTGTAGTGGATGTAGTTTATTCTGTCCACGTTTTTATTAATTGAACACCACCAACAGATGGAAGATTCGAATCCAGCTGCTATTTGATCAACCAGTTTATACTCGTCAGGCACTCCTCTGGGGACTCCTATTGCGTCAATATATGTTGGATTTCCTACTCCTTTCCAATCTCTTTTTACTCTATGTCTGGCTATGCCTTTCTGCCAATCCTCAGGAATAAGAGAGGCTGCATATGTCGTAACGTCTTCAGGGGTCATGGGTATAGCTTGAACCGGTAACAATAAAGATATTAATGCACAATAACCTGACACATTCCGTGGCAGTCTGTCAAAGAGTCTGTTATCACCACACCACCACCATACATCACTTCGGCTGACTGGTATAAATGAACCGTTTTTCTGTATTATTCGACTACACCACTTGTCTTATTACTTTTTCAGCTAAAGCTTCATAGGCTAAGAGTGTGTTAACTCATCACGTCAACAGTTCAAGCTTGAGCTGGAGTTGTGAGCTTTTCAATATCATCATAATTCTCAGTACAGTCATTATAGTTTTCTCCACTAAGGTCTGACTGTTTCAATGCTTGATATTTTGGCATAGTTTGTTGGAAGGCCAGATTACACTGTACAAATGTATTTGACACCATTTTGCCAACCATTGTTTTGATATAAGGGATCACACAACACATGCAAAGTCCAATCATAATTAGGACTATAATAACTGGTGTCACCATTTTCAATAGTAACTGCCAACATGGTCCTGAAGTCAACCAGGACCAGGGATTCCACCGGTTCACGGCTAGGGTGTCTTTATGCATTGCATCACGAAGTTTATTCAGCTCTTCCAATGCGTCCTGCATATCCACTGAATGAATGGAGTCTGGGATGAAAGTACAGCATGTTGTGTTCAGCAGAACACAAACTCCTCCCTGTGAACCAGTAAGCAAGTCTAAAACCATGCGATTTTGCATCACCATGGTACGTAAAGCATCTATTTCAGTGTTTTGAGCTGCTACTATTTTTTTAGTTACATTCATGAACAGACCCAATCGATAATTCAGAGTTTCAATCATTAATGAATTTTTTCCACTCCTATCCAGGGGGAACAATGAATGTGCTATTTTATCTCCTACAGACCACAATTTTTTGGTCCTTTAGTACATCCGAGCCCCACATGTGATCATGTGGTAACACATCTGGGTATATCAATCTCCTCCGTCTGGTGCTGCCATTCTTCTCTGTGGAGGTCCTACCACATATGTATGGTCAGTCACCTGGGTAGGTGCACACACACCACCCCAATTTGGTGGGAGACTCATGTACAGTCTGGAACCACAAAGCCAATAGATGTCATCATACACCGGAGTACCATTTACAGGTGGTAGCAAAAACTTACTAACATAAGCACATGATTCATCCGTTCCCCATGGACAGGAGCCTGTATAATTACATCCCCGTCCAATGTGATGAAGATAAGTACCATCCACATATTATGTTTTGGTTAGGCTTAAATTATTTGATAAAACATACGTTTGGGTACACAGACGTTTCTTAATTTTACCTACAGTTTTATTCCCTGTCCCGTAAAAGCAATTTGGGAATGGCCGTTGTGATGACAATTTAACGTGATGATATTTTTGCGTTTCCCTTCAGTCTAGTCAATGGAGCAGCACTTGGGCACGCTTGTACGTCCTCTGTTGAAATCCCTATCATATAAGTGGTTGCACTGAGGCAAGTGGTGTTAGAACTGCCCCCGAAATACAGTTTGATTATGCATCCGTATGATAAGACATTCTGTCACCCTAGCAGGGTACGGTTTAGCCGTCAGAGCTGGGTGTGTTGAGGATATAGGTATTTGCGAACAAACATAACAATTAGTAACGTAATTCCACAGCCAATAAACGAACATATCTGTACCACATATTAGTATGGTATATATGAGGGTGTCCATCTGTCTCATTCACATTATGAATAAACCTCTTCTGACGTTGCTTGCGTTGTTCTCTGGCTCGGTCCACAGTGAGCTGCAATTCTTGGGTCAACCACCAGGCCAGGAATCCGAGGAGCACGAAACACACTAAGATCACAACGCAACCGGCTGCCCTACCAACAGTCCGGCAGCGGCGGCGCTGAGCACGCCGCTCCGGGGTCTGCTGTAGTTCAGTCATGATTGCTAGGATACAGTGTTGTTAACCACCTCACCTAATAGTGCAAGGATCTCCCTGCTTCACTGGCATTGAGACAATCTATTGCTAATTAAATAGACTCCCTTTGTAGCCAGACTTCCCCTTACACTGTGGAGGCCGCCAACACACGCTGTATCTTACAGTGATGTATCCACGTTGATCTCTCCGCTATCTTTACTGCAGTTGGTGTTGTTAACAGCACTTGGTATAGACCTTCCCAACGAGGACTGGACCAGTTCTTCCTCTTAATCACTCTGATGAACACCCAGTCTCCTGGCTAGACTACTGGAAGGCCGTCCTGTGGAAGATCAAAATTATTCGGCAGTAAATGTGTTTAAGTTATCTCTTTCTGTGTTAATGTCTTTTTCATAAAATTTGCTAATGTTTGTTCCTCATCTGCTGTTTAGTATCCATGTCAAAATTGGTAGATGATATGGTCGTCCATAAAGTATCTCAAATGGTGTTAACCCTGATGGTGTTGGTGTTATTCTCATATACAATTTTACTAGGTCCAACATTCAATCCAGGTTCGTTTTGTCTCTTCTATACATTTCCTTAATCTTATTTTTATTGTGCCCTTTGTCCTTTCCACTAATCCGGCACTGTGTGGATGATAAGCACAATGATTTTTGAGATTGACCTGTAGCGCTTCTCCTACGTATTGCACTATTGTATTAACAAAATGCGCTCCATTATCTGAATAAACTGTTTCTGGTATTCCAAATCGTGGAATGATGTCTTTGCATAATGCCTTAGCCACTGTAAGTGCATCTGCATGTTTTGTAGGGAACAATTCTACCCATTTTGAGAAGGCATCAATTACGACTAAACAAAATTCCTTCCCTTCATGTTTACTCAGCTGTATATAATCCATATGGATCACTTGAAAGGGATATTGTGGTGTTGGAAATTTGCCTCTTTGGGGTCTCAAATTGCCTTGTGAGTTGTGTTTTGCACATATCATGCATGCTCTACAATGATGTTTTGCATATGCATCGAACCCATAAAGACAAAAAATAGATTGCAATTGCGATATCATACCCCCTGATGAGACATGCGTCACGCCATGGCTCATAATAGCTGCCCATTTAAACATATTTTTTGGCAATATGGGTTTCTTACGTGGTCATACGTACAAATCATTTGCATAGGTAGCCCCTTTAGTTAGCCACATCTGTTTTTCTCTCTCAGTTGCCTGCTGTTGCATGTCAGCAAGCAGTGTACGACCTAAATGCAAATCTGGAGTGGTTTCCTGTACAACAAAAATAGAAGAAGCTGCTGCTGCCTCTTTTGCTGCTCTGTCAGCAAAATCATTTCCTTTTGAAATACTGTCAGAGCCCTTGGTGTGAGCCGCACATTTGCATATAGCAATTTGTTTAGGCAATTTCACAGCCTTCAGTAGTGCAGTTAGGAGTGTGGCATGAGTCACTGGCTTTCCAGATGATGTCACCATTCCACGCTCTTCCCACAGTTTTGCAAACACATGCACTGTGCTGAAAGCGTACTGGCTGTCTGTATAAATTGTTACAGCCGTACCTTTAAACAGATAGCAAGCTGCAGTTAAAGCAACTAATTCAGCTGCTTGTGCTGAAAATGAGGATGGCAATGAAGCAGAATCCAATACTTCTGAATTTGTGACAACAGCATATCCAGATTGTGTTTGTCCATAAGCGTTTTTAGTGGAAGAACCATCCACATACACAATTGTACTGTTTGTGATGGGTGTGTCCTGGAGGTCTGGGCGTGCTTTCGTACAGACCGTAGCTACATCAGACAATTGTGCGGCTCACCATCCTCAGGTAAAGGTATCAATGTGGATGGATTCAATGTTGTACAGCGCTCTACCGTAAGGTGTGGTTGTGATAATAGCAAGGACATGCACGAAAGATGTCTTGCTGGGGACAAAAGGCTCATGTTTGTCTGCAACAGAAGTGCAGAAACTGCATGTGGAACTTTCAGTGTCAACTGATGGAATAGAACAACATTACTGCTACTTTGAACAGCCATAGAGGCTGCAACAACAGCCTGTACACATGGTGGTAGAGCACTTGCCACTGCATCCAATTTAGATGAGTAGTAGGCAACTGGCCTTAATTTTGAGCCATACACTTGAACCAAAACACTAGTCATGAACTTATTCTTACAATCAGCTGTTTGAATGAATGGTTTACTATAATCTGGTAGTGCCAAAACTGTGGATGACACTAATGTTTGTTTTACTTTTACAAAAGCTTCCTCAGCATCTTTGTTCCATTCCAACACGGTTGACATTGAAATATCATCCTTGTACATCAAATCAGAAAGTGGACTAGTCAATTCTGCATAACAGGGAATCCATGCCCTGCAGTAATTAGTCAGTCCAAGAAATGACATCATCTGCTTTTGGTTTGTGGTTTGGAGCATGTAAAATTGCTTCCTTTCTGTCAGACAGGATCGTGCGCCCTGTGGCCGATAACTCATGTCCTAAATATTTTACTTTATCCCTACACAACTGAACTTTGTTTCTACTCACTCTGTGGCCCTTATCAAATAAGAAACATAATAATGCTACTGTGTCAGTTATGCAGTTTTCTCGTGTGTCAGAGGCAATCAAAATGTCATCAACATACACTAATAGTTGGCTATCTGCCGGTGGAATGAAATTGGCTAAACATGCTGACATAACTTGAGAATAAATAGTTGGGCTCTCTGCGTAACCCTGTGGTAATCTGGTGAATGTATATCGTTGTCCTTTAAAGGTAAAAGCAAACCAGAATTGACTATCTGGGTGTACTGGCACAGAGAAAAATGCATTACTTATGTCAATTACTGAGAAACTATTAGAATTTGGTCTCAGCGAATTTAACAAGGTGTGTGGATCTGGGACACATGGTGCTCTTTTAATCACAGCAGCATTTACTGCCTGCAGATCTTGAATCATTCTCCACCCCCACTGAGGGCGGAGCCTTTTTACAGGAAATATGGGTGTGTTACATGGTGAATCTGGACATGGCACTATTACTCCTGCTGTTAATAAATTCTCTATTACTGGCCTGATTCCTTCAATTGCATCAGGTTTCAATGGATACTGTCTTACACATGGTCTGTATTCTGTTTTTGGTCTTATAACTACAGGTTGTGCATTTGTTATCAGTCCTACGTCTGAAGGACCTGTTGTCCACAATCCTGATGGTACCGAAGAGAGAAGATCATCTTCTTCAGGACTCAACTGAAACACTCAGGATTGTGAAGTGGACACATCAATGTGTGTTCCAGCTGTCAGCACCAATGAGACATTAACTGGCACTTTATACAATTTTGTTGATGGACTGAACTCCGTTCGTGGTCCAACTCTGCTCCAATCAGTGGCTGACAAAGCTGTTATGACTGTCAGTCCCAATTCTTGCCATTCTGTCAAATATGGTTACAAAGTGACACATGTAATGGCATACCTGTGAATCTCAATTTTAAAACATCTTCAGTGGCACCTGTTACTGTTATGACAGCTGTGGAGTTGCCATCATGAATCAAATAGGTCATTGTCAGCTTCACAGGTGAAATATTTTTCAATTTGTTTTCATACACTGGTGTTCCTGGCAATATGCCACTATGGACTCTAAATACACTCTCAAATCTGCATCTAAACTCTGTCCATGGTTCTCCTTCTTTCTGAGTTGTCCTGGTAATTTCAGTATAATTTATCTTTGGTCCTAACACACCTTTTGCACGTGTAATCATAGCTTCCACTCTTGTTTTCAAGACTAGATCATCATGTGTCAGTGGTACTCCTTGTTGGTCTGCAGGATTCCAGTCTCCGCGTATCTGACTCCATTAGGGCCACATGCTTTCATCCCACACTGTTGGACTTCAGGTCCACTAAGGTGGAAGAACTTCTAATGTTTTCTATATCCTGCATAAATCCCTCAATATCGACACGTGGCGATGGTATCATGTCGACTGCTGTTTTGATATCATCAGCATTCCATGTTCGATATACGAGCATGGTTGATCGCTGTCCTGCTGTTCCTGCACGAGGATTTGGTACTTCTATCATAGGATAGGCACCTCCCTGGTCACTGTGTTCCACCATGGGAGGGGCTGTAGGCACTTTCGCTTGACTGCGTGTTTGTGGTTTTTCTGGTTTTCTCTTTTTACCTTAGGTTTTACTGCCAAATCATACTGTGGTGGCGGGTACATCGTCATCCTCTGGTAGAGGAGATAAAGGGTCTCTTTGTCACCGACGATCCAGCCGGCGGTGGTTGTTGAGGCTGTTCTGGCTCTCTGTGCTGAATTATCACATCTTCTTCTGCCTTACCTACAGCTTTCTTTTTCCTCGCTTTCTCTAATCGTCGCTTCTCTGCTCCTTTCTGTCTGTTCTCTGCTTCCTCCTCCCAAAATGCCACTAAATCTGCCCCTACTTTCTGCATCTTTTCTCATCACCTTTATGTTGCTGTTCTAACTCCTTCTTTAGCTTCTGTATGCTGATCAGGTTCAGTCGTCCGTCAAAGTCATGTTTATTTATCCAGGTCTCCAATTTCTTTGTTGCTTTTGGATTTTTTGCTTCCATAAATTTCCAGTCGTCAGTTGATAATTTTCCTTATTTTTAGACGTCTTACCCCCCATTTTATTATATTTTTTATCCCTTGTTATAATTTGGACTTCAGACGGGGCACACCTAGGGTGTTCTAAATCTGAAGTTTTCACACTTTCTTTGGACGTGACAATTAATTTGCCGTCGTGTGGTTGATTCCTTTCACCTCCCCGTAGGAAGCGGAATCACTTGCCTTCGCTTCCACACGCACGGTTGTCACTAACGTTGTCCAAAGTATTACACTTTCACACAGTTATTTACACTTACACAAAACACTATTTACACATAGAAACACTTCTAATAATCGTACGCGTATTCTTATGCCAGGGGAGCTCGCCCTCCCGTGAAATTTAACTAATGTCCTGCATTAGGGGACTCCGCCGTCCCTGCCAGATTTAACTGCTTTTTTACAGTGCACGTATTTCTACCCGGGATTTCCTTTACGTATTAAAACAGAGGAGTCCGTATCCTCCTTCCGGAATTTAACTACGTGCGTCCCTCGCAACCGTAGAGGAGTCCGACCTCCTTACAGAGTTTAACTGTGTTTCATTAACAGACGATTCTGTATCATCGCTTACGGAGTTTAACTGTTTTATGTGATCACTTTTATCCCCTACCGGTACGCGTATATAAACAGAGGAGTCCGCACCCTCCTTACAGAGTTTAACTGCTTTGCATTAACAGACGATTCTGTATCATCGCTTGCGGAATTTAACTGTTTATGTGATCTGATCACCACTCACTCAGTACTGCTTACAAAGAAATTTTACTCACTGACTCGACCTCCTGTCTGTCTTCTTCGGGAAAATCTCGTCAACCAGACGATGCCAACGGTGGTCGACAATTGCAGACACGATCAATCGATCGGACCTTGGCCAAGGATTTACGTCTGGACTTGACGACCTCCGCCGGACACCTCCGGTGTTGTTGAGCTCCCGGACGAGCCCCCAGTCAATGTTGGGTATTTTCTCCTCCAAACATTCTTAAAACCTTTAACAAGACAAACAGAGTCAAGAAACACCAGTGAGACAGAAAGTCAAATTATGTCACGCGGAGTGCAGTCAGGCTGTACACCAAGGCTACACTAAAGTCTGGCCTGCTTTTCCACTCTTTTTATTAGAGACGCCCTCATCACATAAACAAAAACTTGTCCTAAGGGTGGGGGTGATGACGCAAGACAAGTTTCTTCCCGTAACATAAACGCATACGTCAATAAGTGCAGCTGTAAAGAAGAACACTTTCTTTTACTCCTATCGTCGAAGGTCAGCACATCTCGTTCGTCTGTTGCAGTTATCAGCTGTTCTGCATCTGCCTGAAGTGTCCTGTCCTTCACACTCCTTCACACTAAGCACCACATCACAACAGTCAAAACGTTCTCTTACTCCCAGTCGTTAGAGGCTGCGAAAACAAAGTTATATTATAATAATAAGTACATCCAGCCCTTCATTCCCAGCTCAGATTGACCTCAGAGTGCTAAAACAAAATTGAATTCTCAGGATTGCATTAAGACAGGTGCAAAACAGCACAATAACATTCAGAATGATCCCAGCATGCAAGGTTGAATAACACGTACATTCTCAGGGTGAAGTGCAAAACAGCACAACACCGTTCTCATGAGAAAGAAGACAAAAGGTACAAATGTTTAACAGTGATAACATATATATAAAATCTTTAACAATATCCCTCCCAGCCAGGAACATTTCTACAATTTTGGCGGGCAAGGCTTATTGTGCATGTAGTGTTAAGCTTATTACAAACCATTTTCCATGGCCGTGGCGTAACATAAAGATCTGGTCTCCAGAATAAACTAGACCAAGTATCTCTATCTCTGGAGTAGACTGTGGCGATGTATTGATATTTAACCCGATAATTATTACTCTGATCTAAACAGGGGAATACCCAATCTTCAATTTCAAATCTCTCCATTCCCCACCAGGTGATGTCCTCACTACGCTTAAGTCCTTCCTGCCATGCTTGAAGGGTCCCCTTAATGGTTGGAATCTGTAACAACTTTGTACAGTTATATACCCACCTTAGCCAATTCTCTGTCTTAATTTGGTCTATGGGACATCGGGGGGGATTTACCAGAACCTGCAGCCAAACTACTATGGTATTCTGTCTCATGTAAGCTTACATAAATTTTATGCGCCACGCATTGATCAATTTTGCTAAAATCATCCTGAGGTACTGACCTTAGCTCATCAGGTTTTGGTAGTTTTTGCACGTAGAATTTTGCTTTATATGGACCTTTCAAACTATGCCCAGTCCACATGTATCCCTTTGGAAAATTCCCCTCGAAGTGTCTTAGTGAAACGCTCCAGACCCACGGAATGGTGTCATTAAGCCAATCATCATGTTTTGCCTCTTGTATTTGTCTCCAAACAATCCTGTCTATCAAATCAGTAACTGGTGTAAGCACCATGTAATTTTGAGATTTACATCCAATAGGTCGATTCCAATAACATCTATCTAATTTTGCTACTTTTTCTTTTACACAATAATCATTAAGCTCCTTCCATCTCTTTCTAACTTCATTATCATTAATTTTAACTTTTGGTTCTAATACTCGCTGTGTATCTTGTGTTGGCGATGCGGGGAGTAATTTAATTCCTCTCTGTGTTGGTGATATTTTTGTGGATCCCACTAATCCTACTGGTGAGATGACGGTTGGTTTGGAGTATGATATTCCTGCTCCCATGTTGGTAACATTGTTCAACGGAGGGATTATTGTAGATGTAGTATCCACTTTCGGCACTCTGCTGCGGGTGTTGTCACAGGTGAGGTTATAATTTCCCCAATGTTTCCAGGTAGGCATTATCATTCTGCAAACATCATGTCTTGGTAATGCTGGAAAAACAGCTTCTTTCTCCCAATATCCTGCTCGATAGCCCAGTAGTACTCTGCATCCCCATGAGCAATACCAGGCTGGCTCGCCCGGTTCAGGTCTTATCCAAGTGCAGCCTACTTCTCTTCGCTCTTTTTGTTTTAACCGTAAGATGGTCGCCACGATAATCTCTTGATCTCTCACTTGTAGGTTTTGAAGGATTTCTGCTCCGGTGGTCAGGTTGTGATTGGTAGTGACGGTTGGAAATTCTCCACTGTCATTCAAGTATTGCAGCCACTTGTTCTTCTGCATGTACTGAGTTAGGTTCTTCATTTTTGCCCATTTTTCTGTAGAATTCTGGTCCCATATCATGTAGGTGATTCTTGATTCAACTCCCCAACATGTCTGTTGAAAAGTTTTAGTTGTTGCGTACTGGACCCTGATATGGGTTAAGGTCCAGGGCGTACTACCATAATGGTACAGGATAGCTAGAAGTACAGCAATGCCGACTAATAATGCTATAAGTCTGGCCATCCAACTCCAACATTGGAGGCACTTTTTCTTCCACGGCCAGCTCTGTTGCTGCTGCCTTATTCCAACATTTTCGTAGTAGAATTCACTTGGTACTTGTGGCAGCGGCTCCTGCCCTCGAGGTTGTTGCAGTAGCGGCATTTCTACGCCAGATTCTCTTTCTCTTGGTCTGTCGTTGGTCCTTCGAGGTTGCGTGGTGATCACGTTGTCTTCCTGTGGTTCTCCCATCTCGGAGATAGATGATCTTTGGTGATGTTGTTTGTCTCGTGCTCTCACCAGGGACACTTGATGCTCGTTGCTGAAGAAGAATGTTTAACAAAGGAGATGGCCACGGGAGTCTAATATCCAGTCCTCGCCACGCCCATTGCCAAGTGACAACTGTCACCTCCTTCATTTCAGGCGGTGGTCCCTGGGGTGTGAAGAAACATTGTGAAGATGCAGGATTCAATTCTCTACGTAGGTGCAAGATGTCCTCATAGGCATTCCAATATGCCGCTCCATTGTAGAGATACTGTGCTATCACAGAGTACAGAGGAGTTGATCTTCGAAATAATCCTCTTCCCGACTTTATGCCAAGTCGCATCAGTATAGCCTTTGGGGGTTGCCAAAGCCCCACTAGTACTCTGGTTCGCCATCCACTTCTAATAGGCGGAACACTTCCACCTTTTTCGATGTCAACGTACTGTACTGTTGTACATATTGGCAAAGTTTGGTTCTCAATCAAATAAAAAGCTGATTGTGCCTCTTTTTTCTGAAGTCTTTTAAACATGTAGGGACTACTGGTCCAAATCTGGAAAGATCCGAGACAAATATCCACATACATTCCTTGTAATGGATCAACATAATTAGGTCCCCATCTTATTTTAAATCTGTAGCCCCTTTTCTGTATATACACCACGTTCAAGATGCAGGGGTATATGTTTGGACACCGGGGGATTGGGTAAAACTTCCATCCGACCCCGGGGCAATTCCAATGTTGTCCAACTTTTTCCACGATAGGTTCTAGAGGAGTATATTCCCGGCGCTGCAAGGTCAGCAGTTCTTGTATATGAGTCATTATCTACAAAGTATCCTCCTGCTCCCAGCAACCATCCTTTTTCTTTGTAATCCTTTTGCGGCCAACTTAAACATATTTTCTTGTAGGGTGTTTCCAGATATGGTGTAAGTCCTCTCGGCCCGGAGCGTAGACTATTTACATTATTTTCATCCAATTTGAAGGTCCACAGCATGATTCAGAGTGAGTTGTTACTCCGCCATCGGTCTCCTTCTCTTCTTGCCAAGATACACCACCATAGGGAACAGTCGTTGTCTCTTAATGAGATGAGTGTAGATGGGAGATGGGTGGTTAAGTTCTGAATCCATTCCTTTCCACGCCCATTTCCACATTGTAACAATCACTCTATCAGGTTTAGGGAGGGGTCCCTCAGGGACTCTCTGTACTTGATTTGGGGGTACATAGTCCCATAGATCTTGCCAATGCTGCCAAAACCGGTATCCAGAATACCTGGATTGTGATAGGGCCACATAAAGGGGAACTATAGGCTTGTCTTCTTGATCCGTAGGCTCAATTTGGAGCTGAATCTTCATTGCCTGACTGCAGTTCCAGACCCCTCTTTTGTAGAGGAAGATGAAGTGTTGGTTTTCAAAAATTGGTGGTACGGTTGGGGATAGGAGGCCCTCACAGTCCAGAGGTTTTTCAACAATTCTCAAATTTAATGTCTGGTTATCTAATACGGGATATCTGGGGTCTTGCAGTCGTCTGTTCAATTGACGTTTCATGTTGGGGCTTGTCATCCAGTTCAAGTACTGGTTAAGGTATATTTCAAGGTAGGTGTTGGGTATTTTCTCCTCCAAACATTCTTAAAACCTTGATAAGACAAACAGAGTCAAGAAACACCAGTGAGACAGAAAGTCAAATTAATCTCGCGCGGAGTGCAGCCAGGCTGTACACCAAGGCTACACTAAAGTCTGGCCTGCGCTCCTGCTCTTTTATTTAGGACTTCCCTACATACATGGGCGGTACAGCTCCTAAGGGGAGGAGTGATAGCGCGTGAGCTGTTGCCGCAGAACCGCTGATTGCACAATACATTCAGGACTTTCAGAACCTTTTTAATCTTGGGCTCGATTAAGATGTGTTTAAGACATCTAACGATTAATCACACTTCTTCGGACACAAGGACTAATGTATCATAATCACACTGTGGTTGGAACATTCAATTCTCTATTCTTTATCTCACTGCTCCGCTTATGGCTGCATTCTGCCTGGGTCATCTTCACATGTCCTGAAAAGAGCTTAGCGTGCACACAGAGATACCACAACTTGCAGAAGCACATCATGTCACATATCTTAAGTAACCTTCACCCATCACATCAGTACAGTTCACTTTATCAGAGCAGAGAGAACTACATTCTACCAGAGCAGAGAACACAAAACATGCATGATAAAATAAAACAGTGTATCTACAGAATAACTCCAACAGTAGGCTCCTTGGAGTGGCTCAACGTAATTAATCCCCCATCTCACTGTGAATCTTAGGCCTTTGATTTGTAGGTAAACCACATTTAATATCCATGGGTATGTATCTGGACAACTTGGAACTGATTGGGACATTTTTCGGCGTCCGTTCATGTACCAATATCGCAGACTTGCATCGCTCAGCCCTCGGTCAGAAAGTATTCTTTGTCCTGTTGTCTCTGTTAATTCAGCATCTCTTTTATATTCATAACTTGAGACAAAATATCCTCTGGATGCTAGTTCCCAGTTTTCTTCTTGAAAGTCTTTTTCTGGCCAATTTAAGTATAGTTTCTCAGCACCGAGGACATGTTGTATGTAGGGTCCAAATCTTCCTCGATTATTAATAATGGGTACTCTATTTACACTTGGTCCTTGCGACATTTTGCAACCAGCCGCTTCTTTTTACTTCTTCCTTGTCCCGCGGAAAATGGAGGGAAACATCCAGCGATTCCGAGACTTTCTTGATTTTTCCTCACCTTGAGTCGTTGGTCTGACTGCTGCCTGTTCCTCCAGGAGTTCAAAGTGTGCTCCGACAGAATAAACCCCCACATAGGGAACCAACACCATCAGCACTGTGAGCCCGCACCTTAATGTTGGTCCGGCTACTAGGAGTGTCTGCTCTGCTAGCCACTCCCCTCGAGATTGTATCCTCCTTTCCTCACCCATTCTGCGGGTGTCACGTGGTACACGGCTGACTTCTTCTTTGGTTTTGCTGCTTATTTCCCCAGGCGTCTAATCCAGTAGTAAAATAAAACATGAGGTTTCTCTGCCCCCCTTTTTCTTGTGGCACCTCTTCTTGCATCTTCAGTAGAATTTCTGGGTTTTTTAGAACTTCTCTATCAATTTTGCCCAAGTTGTCAATTCCCAAGGGCACTCACATCCTTCTTCTTGGGCTTTTTGCTGTTGATCATCGGTCAGTCCTTCCATCATGTCTGTATATCCGGGTCGCTCCGGATCTCTATACACTCTGAACACCAGTGGAATCTGTACTGCATCTATTGGAGGGTCATAAGTTTGCCCATACTCTGGACCCTGGGACCAACTTTGCTGTATAGCTTCATGCAACAAAGATGGCTTTCGTTCACTACTTCCTGCAGCTTGGTCACTTCCTCCTGCTCCAGTTGTGTCCAACATCAAATAGACACTTGGTGCCGTTGGACTCACGTCACCGCTACCTTGATGCCCCTCAGCTTGATCAAGCGCAGTTGTTGCTGCAGGATTAGCCCAGCAGGTTTCATCGGTGTGAAAGGTCCTCAGTGGGTCCAAGAACCTTCTCACTTGCCATCCATCTGCTTTTACCACATGCAGTAATCTTCCCATATGAGTTCTGGCTTTACACACCAGGCAATACTCGATATTATGTCCATTCCAATAGCATGAACACACCTGCATATCCACATTGTCTCCACGTAAGTCCCACTGGGTGTAAAAGACCATTCTTGGCAAGTGGGTTAGTCGGCATAACCCACATACCAGTGCATCCAAAACCTTCACCGGCTTGTGAAGTAATTGCTTGAATTCATATTTTGCCCCATTTGGAATTGGGGGTTTTCTAACTCCAGGTCCCGACCATTGGACCGTCAGCTGTACGTCTCCACGACAAATCACACAGTGATTCTCAACTTTTTTCCACTGTAATAACTCCTTTTCATTAGATAAAAATCCTTTCTTTGCATGAGATAGTATCCTCAGGGCTCTGCCTGCCCAGAGGCCTTCTCTTGTTCTTCTTAAGGTAACCACCCCATTGACAGTGGCCATTCTGACGAAGGGTGGAAGATCTTGGGTGTTTGTGGCCATATTTAGCTCCTGGTTTCATCTAGTTAGGAGTTGGCTTCAGCTGCTCCACTCCTTGGATTCCTTTCCTCTTCAATTCTACTGTGTTACTATCCAGTATCTTCACTACTGTATCTGTGGTCTCATACTTAGGTTTAACAGCAGTGTTGGTTGGGTGATCTCGTGCTCTCACCCACACCTTCTGTCCAACCTTGAATGGGATCTTTGGTTCTGGTTCTCTGTCCCTTTCAATCTGACTCCTCCCCACTTCCGGTGTGGAAAATGGGCGTTGGTTCAGTTCTTGTGAAGGGGTGGGCCTGCCGGCACGTTGGCGGTCATTCAGGGCCTGTCCAATTTCCAGGGCCTTAGTACTCCATTCCTTCGTGTTAGCATTTTTTTCCGATCCAGTTTTTCACCAGTCCAATAGCCCTTTCTACAACTCCATTTGCTTGTGGGGTGTATGGGGGCGAGTAAATTCTCATTACTCCATTTTTCTGGCACCACTGGTCGACCTGAGCGTTACGGAAATGTGTTCCATTGTCCGTTCTCAGCTCCTTAGGTATCCCCAGATTTGAACACACTTGATCCAACATGCTGATCACACTGCTGCCGTTGGCTTTTCTCACAGGCTTAACAGTCACATAGCCTGACATAGAGTCCACAAGCACCAACACATACTTTTCTCCTTTCTTACCGGTCACCCCCATGGGCCCGGCAACATCCATGCATACTGATCCCCATGGAACAGTACTCTTTATGGTGAAACCATCCACCCTTTGTCCTCGTCGTCCTGCATTGTATCGACCACATACTTCACAGTCTTTGAGAACTCAGTAGACTTGGTTTCTCGGAATCCAAAGTTGCAGCTTCTCCAGCTCCTTCCGTGTGGGAAGGGTGCCTGCATGGCCAAGCGCTTCATGTACGGCCAGCACCACTTCTTTCACGGACTCTTTTGGAACTACCCTTCCCTTGGGTGTCTGTTCCCACTTCTCGATCCCGACAACGACGACTTTTCTCAGCTGCACATAGCGGTCCACTTCTTCGTTCCCGCTCCAATGTGCTCCTTCTTTTAGATGGGCTTTCTGATGTACCACATCTAAATCCATTGTTAGCCTCAACTCGGCTATTTTCCTCCACAAATCCATATGAGCTACAGGCTTCCCCTTAGCTCCCTCGAATCCATTTTCTTCCCAAATGGATAAGTCCTCTTTCAGGGCTTGTGCGCAGTAATGACTGTCTGTAACCACTTTAGCCCTTTTTACTTTCATCTTGTTTAACTCCAAGAGTCCTTCTAGTATTGCTGTAACTTCTCCAGCTTGGGCACTCCCTGGCGTTTGACCTTTTCGACGATATTTCTCCTTATCTTGATACTTCAGAATATAGCCCCAATGAGCTACATCTGTACCTTTCTTTGATCCATCAGTGTACATAGTCCAGTTGTATGGCTCCACAGGGAGTTGCGTCTCCTTCGGTAACTTTTTTGTCGCAGACTGGATTGGCCCAATTTCCAGCTCAGGGTCTAGCAGGATGTCCTCCCACCTTCCCCATCTGGCATTTGTGGCTTTAGTACTCTCAATTGTTCCTTTTCTTAGGAACCGGTGGACTTGGCTTTGAGTGATAACTTTTATCCCCTGTCCTTGTGCAAGTTCTTTTAATGCACTCCAATATCTAGCCAGGACTGCCAGTTCTTTTTCTTCCGGTGGATATTTTCTCTCGATCGAAGACAGAGTATAGCTCCACAATGTTACCATACCCCCTCCTTCATTGCTCACTTTTACCACCGAATCCTCTTCTTCACAGCTTATTTCGGCTAGCAGACGAGTAGTCAGACTACGCGGCTCCAGCCTAACTGCGTCTTGAATGGCTTTCTTTAGCTTCTCCAAGCAATCCTGATCTGTAGCTGTCCAAATCCATTGCTTTTGCTCTTGTCCATCAGGTTTCTTCTTGAGACGAGCATAAAGGGGCTTTGCGTATTTCTGATAGTGTGGAACGTGATCTCTCACATAGTTACACAGTCCCAATATTTTCTGTAGGTCATTCTCAGATTGAGGTGGTTTAATCTGACTCAATTTTTCTCGGTATCCTTCTGAGAGTCCCAAGTCTGATGATACCTGGAATCCCAAATAGTTAACCTTGAATTGTCCAAACTGACATTTCTTCAGGTTGAGTTTTAATCCAGCTTCTGTGAGCTTCTGTATCACCTTTTGCAGCCGCATTAGGTGTTCATTTTCATCATCATCTGCGATAAACACATCATCGATGTAGACTGTTACTCCCAGATCTTTCAATATTTCCATTACTGCTGCTTGGAACACATTTGGTGAATTTCTGTATCCCTGCGGGAGTCGTTGCCACACATAACTTTTCCCCTTATGTGTGAATGCTGTTTTCCCTTGTGACTGTTTTGCTAATCGCAGGGAAAAGAATCCATTTGCCAGATCAATGCATAATTTGTATTTCTTAATTTGAAGCATTTTCAGTGCTCCTTGAGGATTTATCAAACTCGCTCTATTGGCTATTGTTCGTCGATTAAGAGCCTTGAAGTTGATTACTGGTCTCCAGCCTCCTCCTGCCGACTCTGGCTTCTTAACTGCTTGGATGGGGCTGTTAGTGATCGGATTTAATTCCACTCGAATGATCCCCAAAGCTTCCAATTCTTTCACTATTTTATCCATTTCCTCAACTGCTCCAGGGTTCAAGGGATATTGTCGCACTGGTGGATGTACTCCTCCTTCGATGACATGGATGTGTTTAGTCCCCAAATCTCCACAATCATTTTTAAATCGTGCTACATTAGCTTTGGAGATAATTTCCCTCAGTTTTTCTTTCCCTGCTTCAGAGAAATCACTTTCTTCAATTTTTTCTTCATAGAACTGCTGCTCCAAATCCCAGCTCTTTACCACCGCATCCATTTGTGGGACTGTAGTGCCATCTATGGGCATTTTCACAAAGGTTATCTCTCCTCTTCTTCCTTTAGTGACCTCTCTCAGTGCCCTAACATAGCGTTGTGGCAAAATCGTCTGTTTCAGCCCATGCCAAACTTGAACCAATGTTTGACCTTTGTCTAGTCCAGCTTTAGCTCGAGCAATATGGGAATCTTCATCGTTAGGATCTTCCAACACTAACCTGGCATAATGGTTTCGTGCTGGTTCACCCCGACTGATGGGTTGACTGGTAACTTGGGCTAGCCACATAGATTTACCCTCTTCACTGTTCGAAGCTCTGTCAATAAGGGGCCACACTTCTTTCAAATAGTCCTTTAAGTCTTCATTTGGTTCTTTCTCTCTCACCAGCATCTTTAATTTCTTGAACTCACGGAATTCCCTGCCGTCTGCTTGAATTTCAGCTTGAATTGCTGGCAGACTTTGCTCTCTAGATCCAGCAGGAAAGTTCCGATTTGGGAGGCTCATTTGTAATCCTGACGATAGTGGAATTGTTTCTCCCTCATCATCCAGATTTTCTTCACTGGTTTCTCTCAACACTTGCCGTGACCAGCGTAAAGCTGCTGTTTTTAGTTTTCTCAACATCACATCATGGGCAACGCCTAAATAGGCTACTCTGAAGTTATTTGTTAACTCTTTACAGGCAGTTAACGTAGGATAGAAAGGCCACATTAGTATATTAGCCCACTCTCCAACAGTAGCTGTCACCTCGAGAGTTTTCTTTTCATCTTGTCGCTCTATCCACTCTTCTGGGATGTCATACCCAGTTTGTCCAACTTCTGGAGCATAGGTTTGTCGCTTATCTCGGGTCTCCACTGGGTTGACTCTAACATCTCTTGCAATTCTCTCAGAGGCTACACGCACATTATACACCCCAACTTCTTTCTTTCGTCCTCTGTAACGTCCAGTTCGTAGCTCTGGGCGCGAGACTTCTTTTTCTCCTACCACAGATAACGGTTCATCCTCTTCTGAGTCTTGTGGATTGATCTCCTCTTCAGACTCTCTTTCTTGGTCCTCATCCATATCAGATTCATGGGGAGGACATAGGTCTTGTGGTTGTGGGTCCCCGTTTTGTTCTGACTTTCGGGGTGCCCCAGTTGCTTCAGTATTTCCGACTGGTAAAGGAATGAATATAGGATCCTCTTCTCCATTATCCGGTAGAGGAGCCTGGAAAGGCTCTTTCATCCGTGATTGGGAGCCTGTCGGGTGTATGATAGTCTGGAGCCCACTTGCAACTTGTTTTAATGTTGGTCGTGGGGTTTTAATCCTTAATTGCTGCACTCCCACAGTATGTGCTGATCTCTTCTCACTTGTCGCCATGGGAATGGGCTGCATCACTAACGGGGGACTGGTTGCCACTCCACTTGCTCCAACTGCACCCTTCTTTGGACCTGCTCTATTTGGTCCTAGGTTCACCGCTTCAAGTGCCCTTCTCACTCGATCTTGCTCCTGCTCATTGCTAGTGACCACCACAATCTCTCTCATTGATCCCCATACTCCTGGGGTACGCATGTGTAGGTTCACGGCTGCCATGGCAACCTTTTCTGCCTCTTCCCATGTCATATGTCCAGATCGTAATCCGTCCACACATATCACCACTCGCCGATGCTGGCGTTCTTTAGCCAAATCAATAGCTATCCCCAGAGTTTTCAACATTTTCTCTGTGTATTCGATTGAATTTTCTCTCCCTGGGTAGCTTTCAAAGGGCACATGTATGAGAGCATGATAATTCATTCGTGGTGCGCTTGTTATCACCATCGATTTTCCCTCCAGATTTCTCCCCTTTATGTTCTTAATCTCCTCTTGGTACTCTTTGCCTGCCTTCTCCTTGAGGCTTGCTCGGAATTTTCGGTTGGCAATTTTCAGTTTGGGATTTGTGAAGACAATGAGACTATCTCCATCTATATCCCAAGGACTGCCAAAATAATGATATGCCCGTCCTCCATCTTGGGTCACCATCTTTTTGGTTCCTTCGGGCATAGGGTTCAAGTCCTCCATGTAGTCAGATTCAACGTATACATGGTGGGTTTTTGCTTTAGATTTTCTAAAGATTTCCTGCGAGGGCCCTTCCTCTTTACTATGGTAACTCGGTCCGGCAGCACATTCTTCAGATTTAAGCGGTCCCAAGCTCCTGGGCCCACATTCCGGCGACTGACGGAATATCTGTCCAGATACTCCCTGAAGGCTTCTTCGTCTTTTCTCCTGTTCAATCAGGCGTTCTGTATGTTTTTTAACTGTTGAGGTTGTTCCTCTCACACTTCCTAAGGGCAATTTTTGCCACACCGGGTCAAAGCTTGTGTGGAGCTGGTCCGGGCTTTGATATTCTTGACCATTTACTCCAGAATTAGGACCTCCCTGGGATGTTAATTCATCTTCATTTCCCTCTGGCTTGTTTTCCTCATCACTTTGTTCGGGTTCGGTCTGGGAATCTATCTTGCTCTCATCTCCAGTGTCGAGGATCTGACTTCCATCCCCATCTTCTATTGTAGGATATCGTTCCTTAAGCATTCTTCCTACCCCTTTTAGTCGTTCTGCCATGGACTTAAATTCGGCATACACGGACGCTGATTTTGCCTTAACATCAACCAGGACTGTCTCTACTCCCAACAAACCAGCTGTCATTTTTACTACGGGGTCATAACTTTTCTCAGGACTTATTAAGGTGGTGATTTGTCCTCTTGTCCACCTTTCTTCGAGAAGTTTGCACCACCACTCAGGCCACTCTCTGGTCCCCGTCTTGTCCTTCGGGACTGGTGGGCTCTCCAAAACGGCCAGGATCTGCCCCTCTTTATGCTGACCTGGATAATATATCCCTAATTGTTGTACAGTTTCTACCATAGCTTCTTTGAATCTTTCTTCATCAGGTTCTACACTTTGATCCCTGACATATTTCTGAACTGTTTCTGCCCAAAAATCATATCCTCGTCCATACAATACTACTCTGTGTGGCCGAATATTCACTTCTTTTCCCCCGTCTGGTTCGGATCCAGGGGTTGCTACTGGTCCTGACTCTTCTTCAGCCATATTTTTACTGCTTGTTTTTAACACTAACCTTACTGTTTCGTAATGATTATCCTCTCTTTATCCTCTCGGTTGCTGAGATTGTCAATTCCACCACTGTCGTCTCCTTGACTTCAGCTATGGTCCTTGTCGTCTCGAGTCGTCTGCCTCTCAAAGCCTCTCTTGGCGCCTTGAGTCAGGGATGAGTGACAGACTGCTTGGCTATTCAGTGCTAATTCCAGAGGTTAACTCCAAATCAGCTGCTCCTTTCCCCGCTTCTCCCCTCAGGAACCTCACGGGTTGATGATCCTATTCTCTCTTGTAGATCACCATTTTGCACGGTATACTCTCATACCTGCTCTCTTTTTGATGATCCGATCCAGCAGGCTCCCTCGTCTGCTTCCCTTCCTCGTCGTCTCGTGATGATCCAGCAGGCTATCTCTGTCTGCTTCTCGTCCCAGTTTAGACGATCCAGCAGTGACACGTCTGCTTCTCGTCCCAGTTTAGACGATCCAGCAGTGACACGTCTGCTTCTCGTCCCAGTTCAGACGATCCAGCAGTGACACGTCTGCTTCTCGTCCCAGTTCAGACGATCCAGCAGTGACACGTCTGCTTCTCGTCCTTGATCCCAGCTCCCTGGGATGCTTACTCCTGTTGTCTTTACGTCGTCCTTCTGGTGGTCGCCTCCAAATTTTCCACACCTCTGGAAAACAGATGTGTTTCAAGCCGTTACTGGACCTATACAGGCCATCAGCCAACACTCTCCACAACACTGTCTCCCTTGGTGATCTACTCAGGGGCTTTGCACCTATCCAATGGCAAAAGACTCTCCTTTGGCCAGGATTCTTCCTCGGACCCGACTACACTTCGTCAGGTCCCTGTTCGGGCGCCACGTGTCAGATCCCGCTTTATATATATATATATAAAACCAGCTCTCCGTCTCTGGGGTCCGACCTTCGTGTCTCCGCGGGTATTACCCGGCGGGGCTGCACAAAGGCTGTTCAAGCTGGTGGCGAGGAGATTCGTCTAGCCGCTCACTGCCTCCATCCGGACGTCCACCCCGCTGACGCTGATCTCGCACCCCGGTCGAATAGCCTTCTTCTGGAACCAGGATACGAGCCGGCCACGCCCGTTAATGGCAGCTCTCCTCTTATGGATCAGGGCTCTTGGAATGTTGCTAGATTTTAAATTCAGTGACTCGTACAGCGAGTCCCCAGGATGTGTTAATTTCGTTAAAAACCAGACTAACCTTTTAGAGCACTTTTTGATGTTATACACCCAAAAACTTTAACTTTTACACCTTAAGAAGAATCAATAAATCCAATGTCCGAGCCATAACACTTTAACTGCATGCTTGGAAATTTATTGCAGGTTTTGCAAGTGCTGACAACATAATCAAAATTGGTTATATGATGATAATTTCACAACAGTAATTCAAATATAATCAGAATAATAATTGGCAGAGATTTTTGTTTTTGATTCAATAATGCTGTCTGATCTTACTCTGACTGGACTGGATTAACTTCTTAACAAATTTTCTAGGAGTGAGGGAAGGAGGTTTTTTGATGTTAAAATCCCCAGTTCGATGAACTTGGTCTCCTCTTCATCAGCTTTTAGTTGTTAGCTGACCACGATCCTTGTGATGTTGTAATCCTTCAGGAAATAATCCACATAAGAGGTTATTCCTTCTTCAATCAACCAAAAGTTGATCTAATCCATTCTGGTACGATGTGATGTTCCATGAGAGAGAAAACGTTGAAACCTCCCCACTCAGACTTAAGGCCAGTGATTATTCTCCAATGCTCTGCTACTCCATGACTGGATGGCCTGAGTGGGAGTTGAAAACTCTCTCAAATAATCTCTTATGTCTCCAATCCTCTCGCTCCTCGATTCCAATTGCAGCTCACAAGATGGTCAAGTCTTGTGATCTCCTCGTAGCAGCGGAGAAGTGACAACAGCACCTCTCCCTGGAAGAATAACCCCGTTTCCTGTTGTTGTTCAGTTTTTATATGAAACTCTTTGTTGTTGCTGAGTTGATCTTGGTTACCATGGGGATGATGGTGATTCACAACCCCCTCCCTACTCCTCTCTCTTTTACTGGAAGCCATCTGGAGAACTCATGTCCTGGCTGTCAGTAAATCTATTGCGCAAGTTTCCTGTTTTTCTGCTCAACACATCTTTTCCGAGAAACACATCTTTTCCGAGAATTCATACTTTCTAAATCATGTCACATCAATCACATTTAATCATATTCAATCATTTCATTTCAACTCTTTTTCACATAAAAACAATTCATATGATCATATACAACATTTTCATTCATTATTATTCATTTCATATCTTATTACATCTTAATCATTTCAGTTGTTTTTATCATCAGCTCTTCTGGCCTCGTTTGCGACATCATTAACTTCTTTTCTCCTCTGCACCCTTCATGAAAACAACTCTTATAATCATTCACATACTTTTTTTCTAATCAACTTTTACTTTTTATTACATTAATAGTTCATTTAATCATACTTTGTCATTTTAAAATCATCTTAGATATATTCCATCGTCTTCACCACTGAGTTTATCTCGTGGGCCTCCCCATCTGCAATGGAAAAGTCCAGTATGACCTCACTTACTCCGGGAAAGTACCAAACACTGTCCAGTTTATTCCAACAACATGTGTATTAATCCAATGGCACATATTATAGTCCAAGATGAAAACAAGCTGAAAGCAAGCTTAAAGTCATCTTTCTTGACAATTTATTTAAACTTAGTCCCACATTTGTCAAAACAAATACAGAAGATTATCAGATTATTTATATTGTATAATAGACTTAATAGACTGGGACTGTTCATCTCCAAGTCCAGATAGAAAATAACACCATCAGTTTGTCAAACACACAACCCAGTCTCATGGCATGTTGTGATTCAGGAGCACGAAATATACATTAATCTATTGGTTTGTGATATTGTTATGAAAAGGGCCTCATTTTCGTCACGGCAGCACAAATTCATTCTAATACATTCTGTGATGGCTGCACGAAATTATAAAAGTGAAGTGAGGGGGTCGGGAGTTGTTATGGTTAGGGTTGGGGGTAGGATTAGGGTTAGTAATAGTGAGTTTTTAAAAAAACCCCGTCATGAAAATTTGAATCATTTTGTGACGGGAGCACAAAAAAAAAAAAAAACATGAGACTGGGCTGCAAACACATTATATCTGCCATGACACCAGATGCTAGTCTGATCCTTAATTAATTTCATTATGAAGTTAAAGATGGGAAATAATCAGGGCTGAAAGTAAGAGCTTCGCACGCTCACATCATATTAAAGATATTAATATTAAAGTCTGCTCTTAACCCGCCTACAGCTCCGCTTTTATGCAGCTTCTCTGTGAAAATATCAAATAATATAAATAAAATGAAATGAAACAGCCACACCAGCCAGGGTGAACGTAAGATTATTCAATAATTTCTGGACCAAATTGAAAGAAATCTGCACTACACTGTTTACACGGATTATGTCATAGAGAAATCAATCTCATTCGTGTATATTCTTATATTATACATTGTCAAAGTAACTGTCATGTGACCCACCAAATTGAGAAAAAAAAATACATTCTATGAATTTGCTCTTATAGAATATCTCAGGATGGAAAACCTGATGTGAATTAAAAACTCAAGGCTAATTACAAAGGGATAAATTGAGACTTATGAAAGTGAGACTTCTAATTGAATCACTAAAGGAATGGTGAGATATTTATCACGACAAAACTGAAGTCACTACGTTACAGAATACAGAGAGAGACAAAAAAATAACTCATTTTCTAACCTTTATTCAGCAATTTTAGTCATTTCACCAACATCATTAATATGACATATAATACACACTTATGAAAGCTCGCCTCACAATTTATTTTTTATTTATTTACCTCCTTTGTTAGTTTGTTGCAGCACAAAACAGCATTTTCAGATCACTTTAACCCAAGTTTAAGTCAGCAAATAATCTATTTCTATTTAATCTAATGCCAGACGACGCATAATAACGCTAAGCAAGATGGCGGCTGCTGGCAACAGCTCACAGGCTCCATCCGCCGATGGTTGTAACACAATGGAAAACAAAAAAAAAGCAATGAAAGAAACGTTCACTTGCCTGCTGTTTCTCGGCAAGAACATTACATTTTTAAATGGAAAAGACACTTATTGCTGTATTTTTATGTAAAGACAAAACTTGCCTGATTTTTCTTGACGGGCGTATGTGCAGTTGTGCGGTGGAGCTCATGCTGCCCCCTCGTGGGTCATCCGTGTACTTCGACAATGCATCATCAGCTCCTTCGAGCTGTGTTAACAAGTTTGTCCCTCGGTGCTACCCGTAGTCCTCCAGTAATCTCGACGTGTATTTGTTCACTTCACACCGGAAGCGTTCTAGGCAATAACATCGAGATGAACTGCCTTATGTGAGCTGATCGTTGGTTATATTTTGTTAATAAGGAGCAATTTACTAATGAATTCCCTAAAGGATGACATCCGAATTAGCATTAGACTTAAAAAAGCAATATTATCGCGAAATGGATAGTGAGACGGGCAACATCGCTATCGACCAGGGAGGCGAGTGGGGTAAGACACAAATAACACACCACACACCGACTAATTAATGCTAAATTTATCCTTCATCTTTACATAAAGTTGCAGTAAGATTTTACACACGGCCAGCTGATGTGGGAATCTGATAATAGTTGGTAATTTGTCCGTGTGGGTGATGTAACAGCCCAGATGGTTAGCTAATGTTGATTCGCTGCTCCAGGGGGTCATAACCTTTATACAGTCTATCTGTACGTAGACGTCGTATTAATAATTCTAAATTCTATTGGTACGTAGTGCAGGCATGTTAGTTATGGTTAGAGTTTGGTGTTGTGGTTAAGGATTACTGGTTAGTGGTTGGGGTTAAGATTAAATTTTATGGTTAGGGCTGTGGTTAAGAATTGTGTTTCGGGGTTATGTCTAGGGGATAGGGATAAGGATTATGGTTAGGGGTTGTGGTTAAGAATTATTCTCAAGGTCGGTGCTCTGTGGTGGCCGTTTTTGGTTGGTGAAAACATTGGCAAACTCAGTACAAATGCATATAATGTGGTCACTTTTCAAAGGGGTCAGACTCGTCAATAAAGTCAATGGTTCATTTCAGGTCTGCTTGGTGTATAAATCTCATTGTTCCAGGCAATGCCAGCTATCAGATGGCTGTTAGAAGCAAGTTAGAAACAATATCATTTGATTACAGCCCGAGCATGTTTTCACTGAGCAGCCAGCCATGGAAGTATGAATTCTCACCTTTGGAGTCGCCACTTCGGTTCTGAGTCTGCATAGTTGGGTTGGCTTGTTTTATGCCGGATGCCCTTCCTGACGCAACCCTCCTCATTTATCCGAGCTTGGGACCGGCACTCAGAATGTACTGGCTGCACACCCCATGTGGCTGAGAGAGTGCAGGCAGGGTGGAGTGGGTGGAGAAAGGTGGCAGGAGTGTTTTGTGACCGAAGAATATCAGCAAGAGTGAAGGGGAAAGTTTACAAAACAGTAGTGAGACCAGCTATGTTGTACGGCTTAGAGACGGTGGCACTAACAAAAAGACAGGAGGCAGAGCTGGAGGTGGCAGAGCTGAAGATGTTGAGATTCTCTTTGGGAGTGACAAGAATGGACAAGATTAGGAATGAACATATCAGAGGGACAGCTCAGGTGGGACGGTTTGGAGACAAAGTCAGAGAGGCGGGATTGAGATGGTTTGGACATGTGCAGAAGAGGGACCCAGGGTATATAGGGAGAAGGATGCTGAGGATGGAGCCACCAGGCAGGAGGAGAAGAGGGAGACCAAAGAGGAGGTTCATGGATGTGCTGAGAGAGGACATGCAGGTGGTTGTTGTGACAGAAGAAGATACAGAGGACAGGGTGAGATGGAAATGATTGATCTGCTGTGGCGACCCCTAACGGGAACAGCCGAAAGACAAAGAAGAAGAAGAAGGAGTCACCACTTCGGTGAAGTCACGTGTAGCCGACCTTACCAATGGTAGGATTAGGGGTTTGGGCTAAGGACTGGTTAGCAGTTGTAGTTAAGGTCCTACAGTTGACAGTGCATGTCAGAACACAAACCACGCATGAAATCAAAGGAATTGTCTGTAGACCTCTGACATGGGATTGTCTCGAGGCACAAATCTTTGGAGTGGTACAGAAACATCTCTGCTGCTTTGAAGGTCCCAATGAGCATAGTGGCCTCCATCATCCGTAAACAGAAGAAGTTTGAATCCACCAGGCCTCTTCCTAAAGCTGGCTGCATATCTAAACTGAGCGATTGGAGGAGAAGGGTCTTAATCTGGGACATTTTCCTATCATGCCCCTGTTTTTATCAATCAATCAATCAATTTTTTTATATAGCGCCAAATCACAACAAACAGTTGCCCCAAGGCGCTTTATATTGTAAGGCAAGGCCATACAATAATTATGTAAAACCCCAACGGTCAAAATGACCCCCTGTGAGCAAGCACTTGGCTACAGTGGGAAGGAAAAACTCCCTTTTAACAGGAAGAAACCTCCAGCAGAACCAGGCTCAGGGAGGGGCAGTCCTCTGCTGGGACTGGTTGGGGCTGAGGGAGAGAACCAGGAAAAAGACATGCTGTGGAGGGGAGCAGAGATCGATCACTAATGATTAAATGCAGAGTGGTGCATACAGAGCAAAAAGAGAAAGAAACAGTGCATCATGGGAACCCCCCAGCAGTCTACGTCTATAGCCGCATAACTAAGGGATGGTTCAGGGTCACCTGATCCAGCCCTAACTATAAGCTTTAGCAAAAAGGAAAGTTTTAAGCCTAATCTTAAAAGTAGAGAGGGTGTCTGTCTCCCTGATCTGAATTGGGAGCTGGTTCCACAGGAGAGGAGCCTGAAAGCTGAAGGCTCTGCCTCCCATTCTACTCTTACAAACCCTAGGAACTACAAGTAAGCCTGCAGTCTGAGAGCGAAGCGCTCTATTGGGGTGATATGGTACTACGAGGTCCCTAAGATAAGATGGGACCTGATTATTCAAAACCTTATAAGTAAGAAGAAGAATTTTAAATTATATTCTAGAATTAACAGGAAGCCAATGAAGAGAGGCCAATATCAATCAATCAATCAATCAATTTTTTTATATAGCGCCAAATCACAACAAACAGTTGCCCCAAGGCGCTTTATATTGTAAGGCAAGGCCATACAATAATTATGTAAAACCCCAACGGTCAAAACGACCCCCTGTGAGCAAGCACTTGGCTACAGTGGGAAGGAAAAACTCCCTTTTAACAGGAAGAAACCTCCAGCAGAACCAGGCTCAGGGAGGGGCAGTCTTCTGCTGGGACTGGTTGGGGCTGAGGGAGAGAACCAGGAAAAAGACATGCTGTGGAGGGGAGCAGAGATCGATCACTAATGATTAAATGCAGAGTGGTGCATACAGAGCAAAAAGAGAAAGAAACAGTGCATCATGGGAACCCCCCAGCAGTCTACGTCTATAGCAGCATAACTAAGGGATGGTTCAGGGTCACCTGATCCAGCCCTAACTATAAGCTTTAGCAAAAAGGAAAGTTTTAAGCCTAAGCTTAAAAGTAAAAAATATGGGTGAGATATGCTCTCTCCTTCTAGTCCCCGTCAGTACTCTAGCTGCAGCATTTTGAATTAACTGAAGGCTTTTTAGGGAACTTATAGGACAACCTGATAATAATGAATTACAATAGTCCAGCCTAGAGGAAATAAATGCATGAATTAGTTTTTCAGCATCACTCTGAGACAAGACCTTTCTGATTTTAGAGATATTGCGTAAATGCAAAAAAGCAGTCCTACATATTTGTTTAATATGCGCTTTGAATGACATATCCTGATCAAAAATGACTCCAAGATTTCTCACAGTATTACTAGAGGTCAGGGTAATGCCATCCAGAGTAAGGATCTGGTTAGACCCCATGTTTCTAAGATTTGTGGGGCCAAGTACAATAACTTCAGTTTTATCTGAGTTTAAAAGCAGGAAATTAGAGGTCATCCATGTCTTTATGTCTGTAAGACAATCCTGCAGTTTAGCTAATTGGTGTATGTCCTCTGGCTTCATGGATAGATAAAGCTGGGTATCATCTGCGTAACAATGAAAATTTAAGCAATACCGTCTAATAATACTACCTAAGGGAAGCATGTATAAAGTGAATAAAATTGGTCCTAGCACAGAACCTTGTGGAACTCCATAATTAACTTTAGTCTGTGAAGAAGATTCCCCATTTACATGAACAAATTGTAATCTATTAGACAAATATGATTCAAACCACCGCAGCGCAGTGCCTTTAATGCCTATGGCATGCTCTAATCTCTGTAATAAAATTTTATGGTCAACAGTATCAAAAGCAGCACTGAGGTCTAACAGAACAAGCACAGAGATGAGTCCACTGTCCGAGGCCATAAGAAGATCATTTGTAACCTTCACTAATGCTGTTTCTGTACTATGATGAATTCTAAAACCTGACTGAAACTCTTCAAATAGACCATTCCTCTGCAGATGATCAGTTAGCTGTTTTACAACTACCCTTTCAAGAATTTTTGAGAGAAAAGGAATGTTGGAGATTGGCCTATAATTAGCTAAGATAGCTGGGTCAAGTGATGGCTTTTTAAGTAATGGTTTAATTACTGCCACCTTAAAAGCCTGTGGTACATAGCCAACTAACAAAGATAGATTGATCATATTTAAGATCGAAGCATTAAATAATGGTAGGGCTTCCTTGAGCAGCCTGGTAGGAATGGGGTCTAATAAACATGTTGATGGTTTGGATGAAGTAACTAATGAAAATAACTCAGACAGAACAATCGGAGAGAAAGAGTCTAACCAAATACCGGCATCACTGAAAGCAGCCAAAGATAACGATACGTCTTTGGGATGGTTATGAGTAATTTTTTCTCTAATAGTTAAAATTTTATTAGCAAAGAAAGTCATGAAGTCATTACTAGTTCAAGTTAAAGGAATACTCGGCTCAATAGAGCTCTGACTCTTTGTCAGCCTGGCTACAGTGCTGAAAAGAAACCTGGGGTTGTTCTTATTTTCTTCAATTAGTGATGAGTAGAAAGATGTCCTACTTTTACGGAGGGCTTTTTTATAGAGCAACAGACTCTTTTTCCAGGCTAAGTGAAGATCTTCTAAATTAGTGAGACGCCATTTCCTCTCCAACTTACGGGTTATCTGCTTTAAGCTACGAGTTTGTGAGTTATACCACGGAGTCAGGCACTTCTGATTTAAAGCTCTCTTTTTCAGAGGAGCTACAGCATCCAAAGTTGTCTTCAATGAGGATGTAAAACTATTGATGAGATACTCTATCTCACTTACAGAGTTTAGGTAGCTACTCTGCACTGTGTTGGTATATGGCATTAGAGAACATAAAGAAGGAATCATATCCTTAAACCTAGTTACAGCGCTTTCTGAAAGACTTCTAGTGTAATGAAACTTATTCCCCGCTGCTGGGTAGTCCATCAGAGTAAATGTTATTAAGAAATGATCAGACAGAAGGGAGTTTTCAGGGAATACTGTTAAGTCTTCTATTTCCATACCATAAGTCAGAACAAGATCTAAGATATGATTAAAGTGGTGGGTGGACTCATTTACTTTTTGAGCAAAGCCAATAGAGTCTAATAATAGATTAAATGCAGTGTTGAGGCTGTCATTCTCAGCATCTGTGTGGATGTTAAAATCGCCCACTATAATTATCTTATCTGAGCTAAGCACTAAGTCAGACAAAAGGTCTGAAAATTCACAGAGAAACTCACAGTAACGACCAGGTGGACGATAGATAATAACAAATAAAACTGGTTTTTGGGACTTCCAATTTGGATGGACAAGACTAAGAGTCAAGTTTTCAAATGAATTAAAGCTCTGTCTGGGTTTTTGATTAATTAATAAGCTGGAATGGAAGATTGCTGCTAATCCTCCGCCCCGGCCCGTGCTACGAGCATTCTGGCAGTTAGTGTGACTCGGGGGTGTTGACTCATTTAAACTAACATATTCATCCTGCTGTAACCAGGTTTCTGTAAGGCAGAATAAATCAATATGTTGATCAATTATTATATCATTTACCAACAGGGACTTAGAAGAGAGAGACCTAATGTTTAATAGACCACATTTAACTGTTTTAGTCTGTGGTGCAGTTGAAGGTGCTATATTATTTTTTCTTTTTGAATTTTTATGCTTAAATAGATTTTTGCTGGTTATTGGTGGTCTGGGAGCAGGCACCGTCTCTACGGGGATGGGGTAATGAGGGGATGGCAGGGGGAGAGAAGCTGCAGAGAGGTGTGTAAGACTACAGCTCTGCTTCCTGGTCCCAACCCTGGATAGTCACGGTTTGGAGGATTTAAGAAAATTGGCCAGATTTCTAGAAATGAGAGCTGCTCCATCCAAAGTGGGATGGATGCCGTCTCTCCTAACAAGACCAGGTTTTCCCCAGAAGCTTTGCCAATTATCTATGAAGCCCACCTCATTTTTTGGACACCACTCAGACAGCCAGCAATTCAAGGAGAACATGCGGCTAAACATGTCACTCCCGGTCCGATTGGGGAGGGGCCCAGAGAAAACTACAGAGTCCGACATTGTTTTTGCAAAGTTACACACCGATTCAATGTTAATTTTAGTGACCTCCGATTGGCGTAACCGGGTGTCATTACTGCCGACGTGAATTACAATCTTACCAAATTTACGCTTAGCCTTAGCCAGCAGTTTCAAATTTCCTTCAATGTCGCCTGCTCTGGCCCCCGGAAGACAATTGACTATGGTTGCTGGTGTCGCTAACTTCACATTTCTCAAAACAGAGTCGCCAATAACCAGAGTTTTTGGAATGGACTCCCAGCTGGGACATTTTCCTATCATGCCCCTGTTTTATGGAATGGACTCCCAGCGTCGATAAGACAGTCAAATTCTGTGGAGACATTCAAGACAAGACTTAAGACACATTTTTTTAATCTTCAATCTTTAATTGTGAGCCGGTTCTGCTCTGTGTCAGCCTGATCCCGTCAGATCTCAGAAGTTAAGCAGTGCGGCATCTGGTTAGTACTTGGATGGGAGACCTCTTGGGAACACCAGCGGCCGTGTGTGTTTCTCCGGGTGACACTGGAGTTGCGTCAGGAAGGGCATCCGACTTAGAACTTGTGCCAAGTACAAATGCGGATCTATCCGCTGTGGCAACCCCGAACAAAACTTGTTTGTTCGTGTTTTGTGTGATGCGTCTTGGAGTGATGCTGTCGTGCGTTGGTGCTTTAGAAATTGAATACATTGAAATCGACTCTTCTGGAGAACCTTCTAGAAGGACAACCATCTCTGCAGCAATCCACCAATCAGGCCTGTATGTTAGAGGGGCCAGACGGAAGCCACTCCTTAGTAAAAGGCACATGGTAGCCCACATGGAGTTTACCAAAAGGCACTTGAAGGACTCTCAGACCTTGAGAAACTAAATTCTCTGGTCTAATGAGACAAAGATTGAACTCTTTGGAGTGAAAGCCAGTCATCATGTTTGGAGGAAACCAGGCACCATCCCTATAGTGAAGCATGATGGTGGCAGCATCATGCTGTGGGGGTGTTTGCAGCAAATGCAGCAAAGTAAAAATGCAGCAAAGTACAGAGACATCCTGGATGAAAATCTGCTCCAGAGTGCTCTTGACCTCAGACTGGGTCGATGGTTCATCTTTCAGCAGGACAATGACCCGAAGCACACAGCCAAGATAACAAAAGAGTGACTTCAGGACAACTCTGTGAATGTCCTTGAGTGGCCCAGCCAGAGCCCAGACCTGAATCTGATTGAACACCTCTGGAGAGATCTGAAAATGTCTGTGCACCGACGCTCCCCATCCAACCTCATGGAGCTTGAGAGGTGCTGCAAAGAGGAATGAGCAAAACTGTCCAAAGATAGGTGCACCAAGCTCATGGCATCATATTCAAGAAGACTTGAGGCTGTAATTGCTGCCAAAGTTGCATCAACAAAGTACTGAGCAAAGGGTCTGAATACTTATGTACATGTGATTTCTTGTTTTTTTTTGTTTTTGCTTTTTTTATTACATCCTCCTAAATTGGAGGAGCTAATGTTTTCACCACTGTTTTGTTTGTCTGTTTGTTTGATTGTTTGTGAACAGCCTGGAGCCCACAGTTTTTCATATATTGTTATGAAAGTTTTACTGAAGATTCATGTCCTGAAGGGCAAGAAGTGATTCAGTTTTCAAAGTCAAAGGTCAAAGCCAGGAAAAAATCGTGGAATATTGGAAAAATCCCTATCTTTAACATTGAACAAATGGGCAATTCTACGGAAACGGAATTACAATCTGAGCTAATCTGTCGTGGCTAGATGCCATATGTCCAGATTTTGCTGCTGCTGTAATTCCGTTACCATAGAATTGCCCAAATATTCAAAAAGTCACACCTGCGTTAAAAAAAAAAAAAAAAAAAATCAAATTTCTTTCTTATTTGAGAACGTTATGTAGGGTGGCATCCTTTATCGACTGACAAAGTTTGATCCAGTGTTCTGTCGAGATGTGCGGTCTTGTTGAATTGTGCGTCTCATTGCATAAATTGACAGTTCCGCGTCCCGACAATATTGTGCTGTAAATACAGCGTGCATATGCAAACTTAAACTTTTTAAAATTGAAAAGACACTTATTGCTGTTGTATTTTCATTCCTCCGTTGCTCGGTCGGGGAGTTCAACGCAGTAAAGAGAGGCACGTCAACCTGACGGGGGTAGGTGTGTAAGTCTGGGTAGAGAGAACTGCGCATGCGCAGCTGCCCAGAGGGCAGTCCTCTAGACAGGAATGACATCTTGTCAGAACACCGGATCTCATCTTGATTACAGATTTTGTGGCCATTTAAATTTAATATTGAAAACCCCATTTAATATATATTTTACATTATATCTGAATCAAATGTGCCCCAAACACTCTCATATTTGAAAGTGCGGTGCAGACTGACACTCACTCATATTGAGAATCCCTGTGTAATGGCTGAATAAAATGTTTGTCGTGCCAAACAAAATTCTTTTTATGACTGAAATCTTAAAAAACCCAAAGGCTTGTACACTTTTAGTGCCATTTTCCCCTCAAAATGACTTTTTCCGTTTAAGGGTCTCTTGATCCTATTTTGTTCTTTATTTTCTACTGGTAGGGAAACTTGCTCAATAATCTGAGAGCATAGGAACACATGATTGACCATTGCTCATTTATAAGCAGATTTCCCAACATGAAATAATAATATGTTTGTTGTTGCACAGACATAAGCCTGTTCGATGAGTTGGACAAACTGGGAGACACAGATGAGTTTCTTGAGGCTCTGGGTCATGCTAACTTTGTAAGTACCAAATGTTGTGAGACTCTGTTTCATATGAAAGTAGAACAGCACTAATTCTATTACTGAATGTGAAAAAATGTATTTGTTGTCAGTGGTATATTTGGAGAACTAATAGAGCGGCACAGAATGTTATATAAAGGTGCAACCTGGTAAAAGCTGAACTTTTCAATGCGTGTGATTTTGTTTGTACCTTACAAATATTATGGTACGTGTCCAGGTGCCAAATGTGTTTCACGAATTTACCACATACCATTCTCCATATCAACTGTTCTTTACTTGGTATATTTAAACTCGTGAAAAAAATACTTTTTTTTTTTCTTGAAGTTTCCTGACATTGGTATTTGATGCCACTTTGCATCCTGTGTGAATTTGGTTCCTCAGGCCATCGAGGGTCATGACCTGGACTTTGACATTGACATACCTCTGTGGCATGAAGTGGACAGAAGCAGCACCTGCACAGGTACAGCACCTGTTGAAATCTGGATAACTTTTGTGAATTTTGCCAAACGAGCCCCTCAGTCCAATTTCTGACACTCTTTGATGTGCCATGTATCGCTCAGAAACTGTAACTCCGGTTAGTGTTTTGTGAAATTATATGTACACACAGATTATGTGCCACTGTCTAGGGCACTGGCAACGCAACTGACAGATACAAAACAAAAAAAAAAGAAAAAGAAGACGCGAGTGGAAGGTGCTCAGAACAGGTACAACACTTTATTATTAACAAACATAACAAAAGAAAAGAAAATGACAAAAGGTTAAAAACATGCTGCAGGCAAAAGAAAAATCCAGACGCTCTGGGGCATGTGGCACGCTGGACTTTTATACTCCCAGGTGGGCATCAGCTGGCAGGTGCTGCTGATCAGTTGGGCGGATCTGAGATGTGGAGGCAAGGCAAAATCAACATGCGTAACACAGATATATAATAGTCCATGGGCCAAGCAGGTTTTTTGAGCACTTAAGGTGACAAAACAACACTTAGAATCCAGCCTCAGTGTACCATAGCCTACACAAAAATGTATGATAGCCATCCCAGGGAAGAAGCTATAGCCAGGTAGGGGTTAATGAATAGTTACACAGAGGACTAAAATTTTAAAATGCTCCAATCATGTTGAGAAATATACTGCATTATTTGTCTGATCATTATGATTCCAAAAAGGTATAGTTTGGACTAACTGTGACTGAACTCTATGGAGTTATGGAGTAAAAGCAGCAAAAACTGAGACAAAGGTCAGTTTCAGTTTGTACATGGGTCAAAAGTTAAAGTTGCTCCAGTTTTCGTAAGAAGTGATGTAAATTATTGGTTGAGTTAATAGGGTTTGAAAAAGGAATAGTTTGCACCATGTATCACACAGTTATCACAGTACGGCGTAACATATGTCACATGTCATAGAATCCAATGACCTTTACTTTTCAGACCAAACATTCAACACAGTCAAAACTGTACAAACTGAAACTGACCTTTGCAGACAAATAATGTGGTATATTGTGGTATATTTCTCAACATGATTCAAGCATTTTGAAATTTTGACCTCTGTATCCCTTCATTGTCCCCTACCTGGCTATAGATACCACCCTAAGATGGCTATCAATCATTTTTGTGTAGGCCATGGTACACCAAGGCTGCATTGTAAGTGTGGCTTTGTCCCTTTAAGTGATACTGATTAGGCACATCGTCTGGCAGAGCGGGTGTATCATTTTGTGAGCTTGATCACAGATTGTCTCTCTCTTGATTAGTCATTTCTCTGGAGGTAATGATATTAAATTATTACATTAATAAATCTATTAATTTACAACTTAACAACAGTTTAACAGCTCTGATTTTGTCATCATATGCCACTCAAGTAAACAAACTGCATTATTTTATAAAGACCCTCCCCTTTACTACTTGCTTGGCTGGTGCAGCTTATTAATCAAGTTTTGATCTATGGGACTCCACAGCTTACAAGAATGTTCCTTATAAGGATGTCTGTCTTGAGGTCATGTTCAAGAAGTTATGCAGGTATAAAAAAATTTGCGTCAGTCCGTGCTGGCATGTGTGACATTCTGTGTCTTTGTCCTTGTGCATCCAGATGGTGAGGTGAGTGTGGACTCTCTTTCACCTGCCCACACTCTGAGCTCAGTCCCCTCTCCTTCTTCTGTGGAAACCCAGTCTCCGTACTCACTCCTAGTAAGTCACTGTGTACTACGCTTTCTCTTTGTCAATATCTGACTAGAATTTGTCATGCAAATGTGCAGATACAGAGAATTTCCATGTATTTAGTAGACTCTATTGTGCGTGTTTACTGTACATACGGGTCCCTTTGGGGCTCATTTGAATCTAGTGAAAGCTACTTCCAGATGGCATAATCCAAACATTGACAGCTGCTCTTTGTCTTTGGATGGTGATGCGTGCTCTCGAGGCACTTATTAGCAAATGACTTAGACACCTTGTCAAAATAATTATTTGCTGTCCATCTGAACTGCATCCTGGCTCCTTGTTAATAAAAAGGTGCTGACAAGTTCAGTCACATTTGCATAATTTAGCAGACGTTTTCGCAGTGTGTCAAAAGAAGGACAAGGGTCATGCCTTTGCATGCTCCTCACAAAGTCTGCACCTGTGCTAGCTCACTGAATCACCATGGCTGAAACCAAGGGCATATTTGCATGTTGAAAAGGATGTTGTACAGATTTACGTTTCTTGACAAAGTCATATTAAATTATTATGTTTAAATATGCACCGCATAAACATACAATTGACTGGATGCTGTTGTATACTGGACAAACCATCTGTGACGTCACCCGCAGATTTTCTGAGGAAAGATTTTGGTGTTCAAATGGGGTGGCTCTGAATGCCACCATCTTGGCAGTGCTTAACTCTGTCCAATATGGGAGGGACGGGCACGCCTTCTATCTCAAACCCAACAAGCTAAGGGTAACAGGCTAACGTTTGATTTGGGTCCTTGATTATTGCATATTTTTGCAGACTGGTCAGTGGTTTGGGTGCTGATATTATCAGTTATCAAGTTGTTCACCAATGAATATGGCTTTATACACCCTGAAGAAAACCATACACCCTGAGGCCGATTTTATCATATACCTAATAGACCTAATGTCACCAAGCTGCCAATACCTGTTAATGGTGCTAACATACAAATTAAGTAATACTGTGGAGTAGTAGTAATAATATTATACACAGCAAATTTTACAGAGTAAAATGCACTCGACAGGGAGTACATTTGGTCCCACTCCAGTTAAACAGTTAAATAAACTCTATTGTAGTGTGAAATCGGCCCTATCGCCTGTCAGATCAAGTTTTTCAACTCCAATAAGAGTCATTCACAACTTGATAGTTTCTTTAACTCTGGAGTGGGACCAAGTGTAGTCTTGGCAGAGTTGATTTTGCTCTGCAAAATTTACTTTGTAGAAATCCTGGAGCACATGCTTCTTAGATGGTCTGTTAATACAATTAACTGCACAGTGAGACATATTATTTCACATATTTATAATAAAATATTTAAAGATAACAAATAGTCAGTCCACAGCAGCTACTGGCCTCTGCTGGCAGGGCCCAAGACACTGGACTCCTCTCACCGGCACACAGCTACCATTCAAGGTGACCATGGCCGTAATTATTCATAACTTTATGGCTTAAAATATTTATGGAATAACCCTGTTGTGTCTGATGATTAATTTAGACGTTAATGGTGGATTTTACGGTCACAAATTGAGTTTTACCGGCTGCACTAATGCGTTGTCAGTAAAAAAACGATTTGCTTCCGTAATCCAGCATTAACATCCGCAAATCATCAGACACAATAGGATTATTCCCATTCTAATCCAATTCCATCGTTTGCACGGTTTATTTTTCTGTAAATTGTCAAATGGTGTGGTCGCCTTGTCAAAGCTTACCGTAGCAACAGCATCTTCATGCCAAACTGGAAATTCTCTGAGCAGATCCACACATTTCCCCATCTCATCAACTGGATTGAGTAATTCTGTATCAGAATCCACATCAGTACTTTCGTATGGTAGCTTAAGTTCACCCATTTTGGCATCGTCATCACTGCACTACTTTCTCTCACTCTCAGCTGACAGCGCCATTATTGACATCTGCGTAACAATGAGGTCAGGCGGCGGAGTAATACATCAAATGTGAAACGGTCAATTATTATTTTGTCACTGTCAACATGATATTTTATGGTCTGACATCTCACACGATTAACCTATCAGATTAGCGGAACAAATGTAATTGGATTAGAATTTAAAATGAAGAGTTATTTTAAAAAGTAATAATGATAATTCTCCACCCATGCAGTTGTCATGAAGGGGAAAATTAGTTAGAGACCAGAAGTTTTTTTTTTTTTTTTTTTTTTTTTTTTAGCCAGGCTGTAAACTTGTTTATTTCTACGATGAAGTTGAGGAATCTATGGTATCAGGGCTTTCCCCAGAAATTTAGAGCCCAGCGGTGGGGGCATTACCGGAAGATTAAAAAAAATATATATATATTCAAACGGTGGAAAAGCTGTAACACTGTGCCTTTTTAAAATACCAATGGAAGCCATTTCCTACAACTTCATAGGCAGAAGAGACTAGGAAAAACATCGACTGAAAAAAGAGATTCTTCGTGGTTGCCCAGAAATTGAGAACAAAATTCTTTAAATATAAATAAATAACTTCCATGCTAGTATCCATCTTGCTTATTTATTGTGGTATTTGAGTGTTTTTTTTATATTGTTAAAATTTTTTTTGCACACTAATAAATTGATTTTGAGCTGTTTATTCAGTGAAAACATCTTAATTCACGGTGAGCTTTTTTCTTCCATCTGCTCGCCCCCCACCCACCACCACCACTGTGGTTGCTGAAAGCAGCATTCTAGATGTTCCAACACTTGTCTGTGTCACGGATGGTGTGTACAGTTCACAGGCTTTGTTTACCTCTTGCGCTTGCTCATGATTCACGAGAACAGAGAGTCAGCTAAAGGTTTCTCTGAAGTGTTCGAGCGGAAATGGCGCTCTAAAAATCTTTGTGTGATGTTGGATATTCCACCAAAGCAGCATTTAAAGTTTTGTGTGATGTTTAACAACACCAATGACATGCAGGTCTTGCATGTTGAATCATCGGGCGATGCCTGCTTTACGAGCTTACACAGAAAATTAATTGAGACGAGAAATCACTCTGAGTGGCTACAAACCAACAGATTTCAATAAATGTAAGGGAAATTATCCAAGAAAACAGTTATCCATTTGGCTGCTCCCGTTTTTGTGTTCGGGGTCGCCACAGCGGATACAACCAGATCCGTATTGATATTTGGCACAGGTTTTACGCCGGATGCCCTTCCTGACGCAACTCCAATGCTACCTGAAGAAACACACAGCTGCTGGTGTTCCAAAGAGGTCTCCCATCCAAGTACTAACCAGGTCCCGCACTGCTTAGCTTCTGAGATCTGATGGGATCAGGCTTACACAGAGCAGATCGGCTGCCATCCAAGAAAACATAGTGAACACCGCCATCCAAGAAAACATAGTGAACACCCTAAACTTGAAAATTGGCATGATGGCACTGCGAAATAAACAACCTGGCGCTGCGCCAAGTTTCATTGCTTAGGGAGAGCCCCAGGTACAGTACACTCCTTTTGAAGCCGACCGACAGCCACCATTCAAGGAGCTGCAAGTTTTTTTTCTCTTTCATGGGTTTGAGATTGCTCAAAAAGCATCATTAGTTGTGCAGGTTTGACTGTATGTAACTATGTACACAGATCCTTACTGGTGTTGTACTCTGAAAACCATATAGAGGTTGTCATTAGTTGAAACCTATAAAAAACTTTCTTGAATGTTTCCTGTATACATTTTTCTTTCAAAAATAGAGAAGATTGGGAACTGAGAATAATTAGATGATACCCAAAATGAGGCTGACCAAAGTAAATAAAAAGACAGACTACCAGCTTTGGCAAGTGTGTCATTTGCCAAAACTAAACACAGTTGCAGCAGAATGAGTAAAAATTAATACATTTAGAACTCTTCAGTGTGTCATTTGCACTTGTCACACTCAAAAAAGAAAAAAAGAAAAAATGCAGTATTGTCCAGCAATAAGTATAATGTACAATGTGATCACAGCTATGGCCAGTCTCCTTGGATTCGGGCAGGTATTGACGCATTGTAACTTGAACAGGACCAGTCTTAAACCCCGTTAAAATTGAAGCTGTTCTGAGTTGACTGCCTTTTATGAGAAACTACATGTGCTTTCACGCTTAACTTGGCTGGGCTGCTTCATTTGGCTCTGCTTCCCATTATTGTGGTAGGTATGAGCTTTGGTGGTGGCCAAACACTGTTTCCATAGTTCGCCTGAAAAGGTGGGACTCCATCCAGTTGGAGAACCAACAGATGACATTTGATATTCTGTACATCAGTGGCCACCCACCTTATTGGAGCGGGGTTTTAGTTTATCAGACTAAAACCAAAGATCAACCACGTGGAGTTTGGACATTGATAAAACTTTTTTTTATTATTTTTATTTTTTACTACACTGAACAAAAATATAAATGCAACACTTTTGTTTTTGCTCCCATTTTCATGAGCTGAACTCAAAGCTGTAAAACATTTTGTACATACACAAAAGACTTATTTCTCTAAAATATTGCTCACAAATCTGTCTAAATCTGTTAGTGAGCACTTCTTTGCCAAAAACAAACAGTCATCCCAGTGTCAGCCTCTAAGGTCATATTTTTTTGCTAAACAAGGCAACTCTGTGGCTGAGCATCCAGCATTGAGAGTAACTGAAGTATTCATGTATAAGTTACACTCATAATCCAAAAAGGACACACATGAACACAAACATGTTGCACAATTCTTTATTGCCCAAAAGTTCATATGATGGGGAAAACCTACACAGTAAATTCTGTTGAGTATAATTTACTCTGCTGGGATAACATTTGAGCCCAATCTCAATAGAGTAAAAAAATACTCTATTGTAACGTGAAATCAGCTTTACCATTGTCGGCAAACTTCTGTCTGAAGGGGGTGGGCCGGTGCACAATGAAATAAAAAATATATCACAAATAAGTCACCTGATTGTGTCCATTTTTTGTCCTTTTCTCCTTCATGAAATGTATTATATGTAACATAAATTCAGGTTGGTGTTTGACAGACCTTCAAAAAAGGAGGTGGATGTATCTCCCACCCCGATGTAGCCACCGAGGGATAATAAGGCCAGTTAAAGAAGATTAATGCAGATCTGTAGGTGGCCTTACCCTCCCATTTAAAAAAAAAAAAAAAAAAAAAAAAAAAAAAACAGTACACCTTTATGTTTGAATTTTACAACTTCATGTTGTGATGTCCATGTATGGTGTAAGACTATTTTGAATACGGAAACCTGAAAAGGAGATAATTAAATTATTCAAAGCTTTTTAGGGGTGAATTGAATTTCAGATGGATTTTCAGTATGCTGCTATTTGGAAAAGAAAAGTAACATAAATATTCTGTGCTTCTCCATCCAGGAGGAGGCCCTGTCCCCGCAGTCACTGCCCTCTCCTGTTTTAATCAGCTCAGAGTCCAATGGTTTTTCTGAAACTTCTCCAGCAACCAAGAAAGCCCCAAGGAAGACAAACCAGACTGCACGAGGTGACACAGCCGCTATCTTAATGCATACTGCAGGGGTTTATTATTTTATAGACACTGTGTTTAAAAACACTGCTAAAAAAACCTGAACATTTCTATGGATTGACTATCATTGTATGATTATAGTCGGTTGCTGCTTTAATATTGATAGTATGACCTTTTGCTCTCAATGTAAACACAAAATTTTCTGTAATATTTTCTGTATGATTAATTAAATTATATAAGTGAGGAAATTTTTCGACTCCAAGATTAATCATAATGTGAAAATGAACAGTTCTGCAACAATGCAGTGACATATCATAATCAAGACATAGTTACTATGGAGGGGATGTTACAAGACATATCATGATACTTGGATGTTGATTTGATGCACATCACGATACTTAAGAAATGGACTGCACAAGTATTGCAATTTGATATTACAGTTGTTACAAAGACCATGAGGTCTCCGTGTCTGAATCGGCACATCATGTCGGTGAACTCTTCTTGCTGTTTTGATTTAATTTTTTCCATACTCGTAGTGACGCCTTGACACCATGCTGCATCTCCACCACTGCAGCAGGCCTCTCTGAGCTGAGTAGCCAAGTGTTCTGCCAATTCTGCGTGGCACTCGGCATTACCGCCTCAGGCATGTTGGAGCGCAAACAGCCGGTGCATCTCAGCTGAAATTTTTACAAAAAGGAGAAAGAAAAGTGAAAACATGGCAAAATTGAAATTAGATACATTGACAAAAAGTACGAGTAATCAGCAAGATGAAATAAACGTAACCCAATAAATTCAATTAAAATAATCAGCAACTCAAACTAAATCTGAAATCAGGAATAAATAAATTAATAAATAACTCCAACCTCCCTTCCTCACACCCACCCACCTACCTCAGGGACCTTGATGCACCTTCAGTTTAATAAATTCTTCAGTTTCACAGAGATGTTAAACATATACATTTAAAGGCTCACCTCCATCTTTAGTTATTCCATTGTCTGCAGCTCCTTTAAGTAAATTCTAATCAGGGAACAATTTGATTTCTGAGGAAATTTGTTGTGGTCTGCTCCCTCCACCCCCGGTATGTGTTTGAAACGGAGTTGACATCATGTAATACTTGACTTACAATATAACATTACAATCCAATCCATTGCTACCGCTGCTGAATGAAACCAGTCCTGCAGTTCCGCATCGTTTCCATCAGCATTTAAATTTGAATTATGTTGATTCTGGACTTTAAAAATGGATTCTCACATTGCAAGATTAAATATTGTGATATCATGAATATGTGTTTTTCCATCCCTAATAATTACGCAGAGCAAAATCTCCCTGAAACTAACATAAATGTAGAATGAATCAATTTCATTGTATTCATAATCATATTGTTGAAGAGATTTTATGTAGTTATCAGTCATCAGCCTAACTCAGCCACATGGGGTGTGCAGCCAGTACATTCTGAGTGCCGGCCCCAAGCAGGGATAAATGAGGAGGGTTGCGTCAGGAAGGGCATCCGGCGTAAAACAAGCCAACCCAACTATGCAGACTCAGAATCGAATTCCCATACCGGATCGGTCGCAGCCCGGGTTAACGGCGTCCGCCACCGGTGCTATTGCCCAACAGGGTGCCGGTGGAAATTGGGCTACTGCTGGGCGAAGACGACGAAGAAGAGGAGGAAAACGTTGCCACGAACAGCGGGAGAAGAAGAAAACTAGAAGGGTGGAAATGAGAGTGGGGACTTTGAATGTTGATAGTATGACTGGTAAAGGGAGAGAGCTGGCTGATATGATGGAGAGGAGAAAGGTAGACATATTGTGTGTGCAAGAGACCAAGTGCAAGGGAAGTAAGAGCAGGAGCATCGGCGGTGGGTACAAGTTGTTGTACCATGGTGAGGACAGGAAGAGAAATGGTGTTGGGGTCATTTTAAAGGAAGAGTATGTTAAAAGTGTGTTGGAGGTTAAGCGAGTGTCTGACAGGGTGATGAGTGTGAAGTTGGAAATTGAAGGGGTGATGATGAATATCATCAGTGCATATGCCCCACAGGTAGGTTGTGAGATGAAGGAGAAAGAAGATTTCTGGAGTGTGTTAGATGAGGTGGTGGAGAGTGTGCCCAAGCATGAAAGAGTGGTGATAGAAGCAGACTTCAATGGGCATGTTGGTGAAGGGAACAGAGGTGATGAGGAAGTAATGGGTAGATATGGTATCAAGGATAGGAATGGGGAAGGACAGATAGTAGTTGATTTTGCAAAAAGGATGGAAATGGCTGTGTTGAATACCTACTTTAAGAAAAGGGAGGAGCACAGGGTAACATATAAGAGTGGAGGAAAGTGCACACAGGTGGACTACATTTTTTTATATAGGAGATGCAAGCTAAAAGAAATCACAGACTGTGAGGTGGTAGCAGGAGAGAGTGTCACTAGACAGCATAGGATGGTTGTTTGTAGGATGACTTTAGAGGTAAAGAAGAAGAGAGTGAGAGCTCAACAAAGGATCAGATGGTGGAAGCTGAAGGAGGAAGACTGTTGTGTGAAATTTAGTGAGCAGGTGAGAGAAGCACTAGTTGGAGAGGAAGCAGTTTTGGACAACTGGAAAAGTACTGCAGATGTGGTGAGGGAGACAGCTAGGGCAGTACTGGGTATGACATCTGGACAGTGGAAGGAAGACGAGGAGACTTGGTGGTGGAATGAAGAGGTCCAGGAAGCATAAGGAGAAAGAGGTTGGCGAAAAAGTTTTGGGATAGTCGGAGAGATGAAGAAAGTAGACAGGAGTACAAGGAGATGCGGCGTAAGGCGAGAAGTGGCAAAAGCAAAGGAAAAGGCATATTGCGAGCTGTACAAGAAGTTAAATAGTAAGGAAGGAGAAAAGGACTTGTACCGATTGGCCAGACAAAGGGACAGAGCTGGAAAGGATGTGCAGCAGGTTAGGGTGGTAAAAGATGCACATGGTAATGTGCTGACAAGTGAGGAGTGTGTGCTGAGAAGGTGGAGGGAATATTTTGAAGAGTTGATGAATAAAGAAAATGAGCGAGAGAAAAGGCTGGATGATGTGGTGAGAGTAAATCAGGAAGTAAGAGATTAGCAAGGAAGAAGTGAGGGCTGCTATGAAGAGAATGAAGAGTGGAAAAGCAGTTGGTCCAGATGACATTCCAATGGAGGCATGGAAATGTCTAGGAGACATGGCAGTAGAGTTTCTAACCAGATTGTTTAATAAAATCTTGGAAAGTGAGAGGATGCCTGAGGAGTGGAGACGAAGTGTGCTGGTTCCTATTTTCAAGAACAAGGGTGATGTGCAGAGCTGCAGTAACTACAGAGGCATGAAGCTGATCAGTCACAGCATGAAGTTATGGGAAAGAGTAGTAGAAGCTAGGCTTAGAAAACAGGTGAAGATCTGTGAGCAGCAATATGGTTTCATGCCGAGAAAGAGCACTACAGATGCAATGTTTGTTCTGAGAATACTGTTGGAAAAGTACAGAGAAGGACAGAAAGAGTTACATTGTGTGTTTGTGGACTTAGAAAAAGCTTATGATAGGGTGCCAAGAGAAGAGTTGTGGCATTGTATGAGGAAGTCTGGAGTGGCAGAGAAGTATGTTAGGGTAGTACAGGACATGTACAAGAATAGTGTGACAGCGGTGAGATGCGCAGTCTGAATGACAGACTCATTCAAGGTGGAGGTGGGATTACACCAAGGATCAGCTCTGAGTCCTTTCTTGTTTGCAGTGGTGATGGACAGGTTGACAGATGAGATCAGACAGGAGTCCCCTTGGACTATGATGTTTGCAGATGACATTGTGATCTGTAGTGAGAGTAGAGAGCAAGTTGAGTCTAGTCTGGAGAAGTGGAGATATGCTTTGGAGAGAAGGGGAATGAAAGTCAGTAGAAGCAAGACTGAGTACTTGTGTGTGAATGAGAGGGAGCCCAGTGGAATAGTGCAGTTACAAGGAGTAGAAGTGGTGAAAGTAGATGAGTTTAAATATTTGGGGTCAACTGTTCAAAGTAATGGAGAGTGTGGTAGAGAGGTGAAGAAGAGAGTGCAGGCAGGGTGGAGTGGGTGGAGAAAGGTGGCAGGAGTGATTTGTGACCGAAGAATATCAGCAAGAGTGAAGGGGAAAGTTTACAAAACAGTAGTGAGACCAGCTATGTTGTATGGTTTAGAGACAGTGGCACTAACAAAAAGACAGGAGGCAGAGCTGGAGGTGGCAGAGCTGAAGATGTTGAGATTCTCTTTGGGAGTGACAAGAATGGACAAGATTAGGAATGAACATATCAGAGGGACAGCTCAGGTGGGACGGTTTGGAGACAAAGTCAGAGAGGCGAGATTGAGATGGTTTGGACATGTGCAGAGGAGGGACCCAGGGTATATAGGGAGAAGGATGCTGAGGATGGAACCACCAGGCAGGAGGAGAAGAGAGAGACCAAAGAGGAGGTTCATGGATGTGCTGAGAGAGGACATGCAGGTGGTTGGTGTGACAGAGGAAGATACAGAGGACAGGGTGAGATGGAAACGATTGATCTGCTGTGGCGACCCCTAACGGGAACAGCCAAAAGACAAAGACGAAAATCAGTCATCAGCCTGTTCATTGCGGTTTGCCCACAATGTGTTGCAGTGCTTCCCCAACACAAACACATCAGATGTGACTGTCATAAAGCAGGTGTAGCTTCACCGCTGCACAGGAAGCGTTTTCTACCTGTAGATTGGGGTCTGCTCTTCAAACAATCACAGCCCTTGTTCTTCAGTTCAGCAGTGTTTTACATTTCTTTCATCCCCACAACATTTTCTGTCAGATATTTCCTTCTCTCACAAGGTATCAAAACTTCTCTTGAACTTCTTTAAAATCAGTCATTGCACAAATGACAAACAGGTGTGTGTGCCTGTGTGTGTGATTACACTGTGATGCATCGAGAGTGCATTTGAATTGTTGACTGGTGAGTCTTAATCAAATTGAATTGTGTGGTTAGTAAAATAGATGTTCAGATGTCATTCCAGTCTGCTTGACCTCTATTTACATTTTTATTTATTTTTTCCTTCTTTCCCTTATACACACACATACACACACACACACACACAATCTCCAGCCAAAGCAGCTCAGCCCATCAAAAGGCTAATTCAATGTGGCCCGACGGTTTCCATCCAGCCCAAGCCGATAATTACAGCTGTGCCTTTGGCTCATGCAGCAGCTTCCCTTCAGACTAAGACAATCATCATCCAGCCTCTGCAGACCACTGTTCTGCCTGTGGTCAAGCCTGCTCCAGTTAACATCCAACCAGCGCCTCCTCCAGGTCAGAAGCTCTTACTGCAACTCATTGTAGCCTATTGCCTCACATCACTCTGTATTGCATCAGACTCCCGTAGTGGTCAGATTAACATGTCAAGCTACACTCGCTGTATTTTTTTTTTAAGACTTATGTGTAATTCTTCTGTATTCAGAGTGGATATGATATTGATAAGGCTTGTCTCTGATCTTTACATTTGATTTTCTTGTGTATAAAATTCTTCATTGAGAGGCAGCAGGTGGTGCTGTAATCTTATTTTTCAGTGATCTTTAGCCTTTACTCTCCCTGATGTAATTTCTAGATGTCAGTGGCAGGTAAATGAGAATATGAAATGCTATTACTTTTTAAACCGGGGTAACCAAAAACAAACCCAGCTCAAACTTGGCCAATGTTTATAAATGTCCATCTAAAAGCCATCCTAAATTTTATATTTGTAGTCAAGAGGCCCAATTTTACCACCCAAGTGTGACAGCTGCACAGTTTGTTTATGAACTGTTTATAGGATGCTATTTATCTATTTATATATATTTTAATACTGCATTGGTGATGTTGACCCGTCTGATCCTCTCTGTGTTATATCAGCAGCACCTAAGCCAATGCAAATACTTACTTCATTGCCTAAAGTGGGTGGGTATCTGGTTTCTCCTGGCTGTCTGTAAGACTAGACTAGTGCTGGTAAAAGCTTCTTTTAAATGGATTGGGTGGAGGGATAGTTAATAGCATAGTTTTAGATTTACAAAACAAATACTGACTTTAGATGTAAGTAAGTAAATTTTATATACATAGCACTTTTCACAGACAGAGGAAGCCACAAAGTGCTGCACAAGAAAGGTAGTAAAAAATACATACAAACACAATCATAAACGGCTCCCCCCACTGTAGATTTGAATGCTTGGAGAAACCAGTGCGTTTTGAGTTTACTCTTGAATAGAAAGTGGGAGATCATTTTAGAGCCTCTGTGCGATGGCCTGGAAAGAGCGATCTCCTCTGGTCTTGTAACGGGTACGTGGGATCTTGAGGAGGTTCAGGTCTAATAACGTCATGTGATGTGGAGATGTGGAGGATTTTCTACACTTTGTCTGGCTGCACATCAGCTGCACATACAAGTTTGCATATCCCTGAGTGAATTACATATTTTATTATGCCACATCATGGAATGGAAAAAGTAGATATTAGAAGTACTTCAGTTTCTTGTTCCCTTTTTGTATATTACCTCCCACTGCTGTGCTGTAATGTGCTTTATCCATATGTGGCCCTGTGACAAACTGGCATCCTGTCCAGGGTGTTTCCCGCTTAGTACCACATGAGTGCTGGGATAGGCTCCAGCCCCCCCCAAAACTCACATCCTCGGTGAGTTTTAGAAACATATTTATGGATGGATTTACTTTTGAATTCTGTGCGCATCCTCTGGTTGTGTTAGCGCAGAGCTGACAGCAGCTTGTGTGTGTGGGCATGCGCGCGCACACACACATCCATTCACTTCCATTTTCTAATAATTGCACCAACACTTGTTGTCTTCTACCAAGCTGCTTGTCCCTGGTGTCCTTAGACAGCTCTTTGGTCTTGTTCATGGTGGACAGGTTGGAGTGTGATTGATTGAGCCTGTGGACAGGTGTCTTTTATACAGGTAACGCATTCAACTGGTGCAATTAATACAGGTAAAGAGTGCAGAATAGGAGGGCTTCTTAAAGAAAAACTAACAGGTCTGTGAGAGCCAGAATTCTTCCTGGTTGGTAGGTGGTTAAACACTTATTTTATGCAATAAAATCCAAATTAATTATTTAAAAAATGTAAAATGTAAATGTAAAATGTAAATAAAAACAGAATATAATTTTCAAATCCTCTTCAACCTATATTCAGTTGAATACACCACAAAGACAAAATATTTAATGTTCAAACTGATAAACTTTGTTTTTGTGCAAATATTTGCTCATTTTGAAATGGATGCCTGCAACATGTTTCACAAAAGCTGGGATAGTGGTATGTCTACCACTGTGTTACATCACCTTTCCTTCTAACAACACTCAATAAGCGTTTGGGAACTGAGGACACTAATTGTTGAAACTTTGTAGGTGGAATTCTTTCCCATTCTTGCTTGATGTACAGCTTCAGTTGTTCAACAGTCCGGGTCTCCGTTGTCCTGTTTTGCATTTCATAATGCGCCACACATTTTCAATGGGCGACAGGTCTGGACTGTAGGCAGGCCAGTCTAGTACCTGCACTCTTTTACTACGAAGCCATGCTGTTGTAACATGTGCAGAATGTGGCTTGGCATTGTCTTGCTGAAATAAGCAGGGACGTCCCTGAAGAAGTTGCTTGGATGGCAGCATGTGTTGCTCCAAAACCTGGATGTACCTTTCAGCATTGATGGTGCCATCACAGATGTGTAAGTTGCCCATGCCATGGGCACTAACACACCCCCATACCATCACAGATGCTGGCTTTTGAACTTTGCGCTGGTAACAATTTGGATGGTCTTTTTCCTCTTTTGTCCAAAGGACACGATGTCCATGATTTCCAAAAACAAGTTCAAATGTGGACTCATCAGACCACAGCACACTTTTCCTCTTTGCCTCTGTCCATTTCAAATGAGCTCGGGCCCAGAGAAGGCAGCGGCGTTTCTGGATGTTGTTGATGTATGGATTTCACTTCGCATGGTAGAGTTTTATTGCACTTGTAGACATAGCGCGAAACTGTGTTAACTGACAATGGTTTTCTGAAGTGTTCCTGAGCCCACGCGGTAAGATCCTTTACACAATGATGTCAATTTTTAATGCATTGCTGCCTGAGGGATCGAAAGTCATGGGCATTCAATTTTGGTTTGTGTAGAAAGTTCTCCAGATTCCCTGAATCTTCTGATTGTATTATGGACTGTAGATGATGGAATCCCTAAATTCCTTGCAATTGAACGTTGAGAAGCATTGTTCTTAAACTGTTGGACTATTTTTTTCACAAAGTGGTGATCCTTGCCCCATCTTTGCTTGTGAATGGCTCAACCTTTTGGGGATGCTCTTTTTATACCCAATCATGACACTCACCTGTTTACAGTTAACCTGTTCACCTGTGGAATGTTCCAAACAGGTGTTTTTTTTGAGCATTCATCAACTTTCCCAGTCTTTTGTTACCCCGTTCCAGCTTTTTTGAAACATGTTGCAGGCATCCATTTCAAAATGAACAAGTATTTGCACAAAAATAAAAAGGTCTATCAGGTTGAACATTAAATATCTTGTCTTTGTGGTGTATTCAATTGAATATAGGTTGAAGAAGATTTGCAAATCATTGTGAGCCGTTTTTATTTACATTTCACACAACGTCCCAACTTCATTGGAAGTGGGGTTGTATGATAAAAATTACAGACCTCCATTCTTTGTTGGTGGGAAAACTTGCAAAATTGACAGTGGATCAAATACTTATTTGCCTCACTGTAGGTAACCAGAGGTGAGAGGGTTCCGCTTGACTGCAATCTGCAGAAGGATTTTAAACAGCAACCTGATAGGCTTCCACTTAGTACTAACTAGATTGTTTTCATCGTAGTTGGCAAGACAAGTACTTACAAACATTTTCACAGTTGATGGTAATTATACAGTAAAAATATGATTATAGTACAGGTAAGATCTGTAATCATACAGTGAAAATATGATTATAGTACAGGTAAGACCTGTAATGTGACTTTGTCATGTTCATTCATGTTTTGTTTCTCTTGCTTAGGACGTTCTATAGTGCTGTCTCAACCAAGCCAGGTGCTACGGATCCAGACACCACAAACAGTCCCCAGCAATGTTGTTACCATGCCAACGCTGAGCCAGGATAGGCCTGTTCCTGTTAGTGCTCCACCAGTGGTCTCCATCCCTCTTCGAACGTCTTCCTCAGATGAAGATGTGAGTGGTTATTGTCTTAGTTTGCATAACGTAAGACTTGGTATCTAAGAATTGATAAATGGGTCAAACAGCACTGTTGTTTACAGTATAAACTGTTAACACTGACATTTAAAGTGAGTCTACAGAACAGCAGTGCTGTTAATTAATTTTCCATTCTAAATGTCAGACGGAAAATTACATAATTGACAATATGTTTAAAAAAAAATGACAGAAGAAATTACAGTCCTTTTGGGATTGCAAATAAAAATGATCTGGATCAGTGTGTTTGTATTTATAGTTTAATCTATACAATGTGGGTTGGGAGTTCCAGTTACAGATAACTCAAGGATACAGGTTCAAAAGTTGTTTGTGTTGTAATCAAAACCAAAAAAAAATTTAGTGTGCAAATATGAAACAAATTTAACATTTAATAAGCTCTAAAAATGTATCTATTTATTTTACCAGGTTTGCTCTATAATTTACTTGAAGGTGCTCTAAATAACATTATACATTAAAACATATTTTTTTATGTAAAGATTTAGTGGCTTATTAGCAACATAGCACTGTTGCTCTGGGGGTTGATAAGGTTAGACCTTAACTGTGTGAAGCGCTTTGAGGCAACTCTGTTGTGATTTGGCGCTATTTAAATGAAAATAAATTGAAATGGAATTGATAGCAACACTCCCCCTGTGCTCTTAGCTTCTCTTCTCCTTGTTTAGATGTTTACATTCCTGGTTTGGCCACAGGTGCACATTTAGTGCATGTGAATCCTGCCATGTAAAACCATTGCCCATCTCTGTATTTGTCAAGAGGCAGCAGCACTCACAACTCGGTGCATAGTTGTTGCATTTTTGTCAAGATGGCAGATGGCAGTGACTTTGTAGAAATACGTGAAAGGAAAAAAGAAAATAAAATTCACATTTTGGAGCTAAAAATACTACTGACCAAGAACTGACCAGGCACATATAAATGCAAATGGTCCTTCATTTCTAAAGCAATAAATAATTTAATTGAGCACTGATTATTTTTGGTCCAAATTAATAACATCAGCATGTATTTATAAGACATTTACCTAGTAACAGAAGTATGTCTTTCTTAAAGCCATGATGGGTGAAAAGTGATGATGTTTTTCATAATTATTGTATGGCCTTGCCTTACAATATGGAGCGCCTTGG